>NW_017309136.1:48776-97058 GCF_000935625.1 Nanorana parkeri | reverse complement strand
GTGAGGGGTCAGGAGGGGGGAGATGGCGGCACTCACGATTGATGGCGCCATACAACCGATCGGTGGCTATAGAGCCGCTGATCGGTTGTATGTGAAACAGCCGTTAACGGCTGTAGTAACGAGCGGGTATTTCCTGCCAATGCGCGCGCGAGCAGGAAAAAAATGCCGTCTGGCAACGGCAACCCGCTGATGCGAGTCTGCCGTCCGTCCGTTTTTTCTTAACGGGCGGACGGCAAGAGGTTAAATAATAAGGATTTGTACAAGCCCATCACAAAACAGGACATTGAGGCTTTCAATGTGGAATTCCTGGCTATTACCCATCAGGCCTACATGAATGACCTAAAAGATAAAAACACATTAGAGTATTTGGAAGTTAAGCACCCCAGATTACCCTGTTTTTATGCCTTACCCAAAG
Source organism: Nanorana parkeri (assembly GCF_000935625.1). Classification (NCBI taxonomy): domain Eukaryota; kingdom Metazoa; phylum Chordata; class Amphibia; order Anura; family Dicroglossidae; genus Nanorana; species Nanorana parkeri. The sequence goes on along the minus strand of NW_017309136.1, from coordinate 96,643 downwards.
TCCATAAGGACCTCCAAAAGCCCCCAGGATGTCCGATTGTATCGGGGATAGGATGTATTTCGGAACAAGCAAGTATATTGGTGGACGGATATTTGCGACCACATGTAACGTCCCTCCCCTCCTATTTGAAAGACACTGTCGAGCTTTTGAAATTGGTGGAAGATCTACCAGTTCCAGCTGATTGCTGGCTAGTAACCTTGGATATTGAGTCCCTCTATAACAGCATTCCACACGAGAGAGGGATTGAGGTAATCGAAGGGTTCCTGGGCGAAAGACCAGGGGCGCAGTGGGCATACAACAGATTTGTTGTGGACCTCCTGTGTCATATCCTGACCAAGAATGTCTTTATCTTCAAAGAGACACACTACCTCCAGGTGCAGGGGTTGGCGATGGGGACTTGTTGTGCCCCGTCCTAGGCAAACATGTACCTGGGGGGGTGGGAGCGTAGTCTTTTTTCCAATGAAACAATACAGGTTTGGCTCGACAACATCTCTTTGTGGCGACGCTACATCGATGATGTTTTTTTCATCTGGGCCGGCAACCTATGTGAACTTGAGAAATGTGTGGCCTCTTTGGCCATCAATGATTTCAACCTTAGATTTACCACCAATCAGAACCAAAAAGAGATTACATTCTTAGACGTTACCATTGCAACAAGGGATGACAATTACCTTATGACAAAACTATATCGCAAAGAGACAGCGGGGAACTCCATTCTCCATGCCGCTAGTTCACATCCACGTTTTCTAAAGAATAATCTCCCATACAGCCAATATCTTCGATTGAAACTGAATTGTTCAATGGACAGTGACTTTCAGAGAGAGGCAAGGGCGTTACAAACTCGCTTGTTAGAGAGGGGCTATAACAAAAAGGTGCTTATAAAAGCCTATAATCGGGTACAAAAGAAAGACAGAGTCCAAATACTATATGGAGATAAAAAAAATCCAAAAACAAAAACAAGGTATCACAGAAGCAACCGGTCAAACTGGTTACAACATTTTCCAGGCATCATGCCGTGATTAGAAACTGCATCAAACATCACTGGCATTTTTTGACTGATGATGATACTATAAAAAAGTCTATCAAGGATACTCCAGAAATAGTGTTTAGGAGAACAAGGTCCATACGAGATAGGGTCACCCGCAGCTTCTACACCCCATCCTCCCAGGGCTCGGCCTGTGGGGAGGAGGGGTTTAGGAGGTGCGGACACTGTAACTACTGTAGGTGGTTTGTGGTGGGAAATATAGTCCCCCTACCGAACAGCCAGCAGTGGAAATTGAACCATACAGTCAATTGCCATACTACAAATGTGATCTACCTAATGAAATGTATATGTGGGGCCTTCTATATAGGAAAAACATATAGACCGGTATGGAAGAGGATATATGACCACCTCTACTTAATACGAAGTGGCAAGCTGGTTTCCCCCATTAGCTGGCACGTGGGACTACGTCATAACTTTGACGTATCGGTTATTCAGTTCTACATCCTAGACCACATACATGAAGACACAAGGGGAGGTGATGTGGATCAAAGACTGCTACAAACTGAGACCCCGTGGATACATAGACTGAGGTCCACCACCCCTCCAGGTCTAAATGAGGTACTTAGCTACAAGCCATTCCTGTAAGGCCAAGGCCCCTGGTATGATTAATGTTGCCGAATAATCATAGAATACCAAATGTGCAAAAAAACTTAGGTTGTTCATTTGTACTAGATAATTGATCATGGGGGATGATCTCATGGGCAGGGCAAAACTAGCAATTAAACTATGACAAGTTGGATGTCCCTCAAACTAATATACTAAATATGCTTATATATGAATTGGAGTGAATACATGGAGAGTTAGGACGCAATTGTTTTTTATATTTTTGCCTATGATGTCTTTGATCTAGGTTGTATTCAATGAATTTGCAAACCTGTTTTTATATTTGATATATGTAGAATAAATACTATTTATACTAATAGAAATAAGCGTTGGTGTCATACCTCTCACCAAAACCCCATTCTTTTTTTTTCTGTATTGCTGTTATGTGAAAACATGTTGGAAACTAGCTGGCCTCTGTAGTTGTCTCCAGCAGCCATCTTGGAGAAGTCTTGTGTCCTGATAGGACATGAAATCTCGTGAAATTTGGTCGGCCATTTTGGGTTGGCTTTCATTTATATAGAAAGCCAGCCATCATTTTGGGAAGAACATGTGTGAATATAGAAAGGGACAGATACCTAGCCTGTGGGCGAAAGTTAGGCTTTAAGGCCGTGACACACTGCAGGCGAAGCAGCGCGGAGCGGTGGCACGCTGCTTTTGCGAGCAGTGTGTCATGTAATTTTCTTCTGGGCATCTCAGCTGGCGAGAGCTCGCGGAGCTGAGCGTGCTGAGATGAACAATTTCAACTTCAGCCAATCCTCTCGCGCGTATAAACCGGCGCGACGGGATGCGACGCCTGGCCGGTTGTTAAGCACGACCCTATTGGCTGCGGGTGCAGTCAATCATCTGACTGCACTCAGCTCACAGACTGCACGCAAAGCTCCGTGCCGGATAGCTTTGCTTCGCTCTGCACGGCTTTGCGTGCAGTGTGTCACGGCCTTTACTCAGGGAGAGTGTTCCTGTCTGTAGGTACAAATCAGGGATCCTCAGGAGTCCTGTATAAGAAGTCTAAATCGTTTCACAGATGCAAGCTGCAGAATCAGCACCACTGCTGTGGGTGTGGGAAAAGTTCATGAGACTCAATATATTTATCTGCTAGACTATTACCGCTGCTGCTGGGTAATCTGCGTATGGACATCTGCCTCTGGCAAGTACTCATTGTGTGCTTTGTGTGTTATATTTGTGCCTGAAGAACGGATACTGCCTGCAGTGCCAATTGATCATACGGCAAGCTGTAACGTCTGTAAATGTACTGTGAATCTGTGCCTCATATACCTGAAAGGAAACCATCCTCTCAACTGCTGTAAATAACATTTTCCACTGCCATCTATCCAGCCATTAAAAGTTATTTTGTTTGCAAGACCACGAAGTGTGATTCCCTCTGTGAAGCAGCCACACCATAGCTCGGCCTACAAGCTCTCTGTTCTGTCACACCTCCTTCCCTGAGACTGGGTGGTTCTGGAACTCTGTGTAAAGCATGGTGCTGTTCCTCACAGTCAGATGTCCTCCTGGACTGTTAGGAGGAGGTAGGATCAGTGGCGTCATGCGGGGGGTGCGGCCCGCACCCGAGTGACACCATTGGAGGGGTAGAACAGTAGTCCCGACGGCATACCTTATCCCGCCGGGTGGCTGTCTCCTCCTCTCTCTGCCGGCGTCCATCACCAAAATGGCCGCCGGCAGGTATCAGAAGACTGCCGCGCGTGTGCGGTGACGTCATAGCGCACGGTGACGTCTCGGCGGGGGTGACACTTGGTTACCGCTCCGGGTGTCACCCAGTCTCCGGACGCCCCTGGGTAGGATAACTTCAAAGCAGAGGAATTTGTCATGCAGAGGCACCTGTAATGTATCTTAGTCTCTATTCCCCTGTGTGTGCACTCAGCAAAAACAATAAAGTCACTGGAGCATATATATGTTACCCTATCACATGCCAGGGATCCAGCCATCAGAGTGGAATGTGCCCCGCTGGAAGCTGAGTGACAACGCATGAGAATGAGTGACTCCACTGAGAGCTGTGTGACAACGAATGGGAATGAGTGACTCCACTGAGAGCTGTGTGACAATGCATGGGACTGAGTGACCGTGCTGGGTGACAATGCATGCGCATGAGTGACTCCAGTGAGAGCTGTGCGACAACGCATGGGACTGAGAGACTGCTGGGAGCTGTGTGACAACGCATGGGACTGAGTGACTCTGCTGGGAGCTGTGTGACAATGCATGTGACTGAGTAGCTCTGCTGGGAGCTGTGTGACAACATATTGGACTGAGTGACTCTGCTGGGAGCTGTGTGACAATGCATGTGACTGAGTAGCTCTGCTGGGAGCTGTGTGACAACATATTGGACTGAGTGACTCTGCTGGGAGCTGTGTGACAATGCATGGGACTGAGTGACTATGCGGGGGAGCTGTGTGACATCTCATGGGACTGAGTGACTCTGCTGGGAGCTAGGTGACAATGCATGGGGCTGAGTGACTCTGCGGGGAGCTGTTTGACAATGCATGGGGTTGAGTAGCTCTGCTGGGAGCTGTGTGACAATGCATGTGACTGAGTAGCTCTGCTGGGAGCTGTGTGACAACATATTGGACTGAGTGACTCTGCTGGGAGCTGTGTGACAATGCATGGGACTGAGTGACTCTGCTGTGAGCTGTGTGACATTGCATGGGACTGAGTGACTCTGTTGGGAGCTGTGTGATAATGCATGGGACTGAGTGACTGTGCTGGGAGCTGTGTGACAATGCATGGGACTGAGTGACTGTGCTGGGAGCTGGGTGACAATGCATGCTCATGAGTGACTCCAGTGAGAGCTGTGTGACAACGCATGGGACTGAGAGACTGCTGGGAGCTATGTGACAACGCATGGGACTGAGTAACTCCACTGAGAGCTGTGTGACAATGCATGGGACTGAGTGACTGTGCTGGGAGCTGGGAGACAATGCATGCGCATGAGTGACTCCAGTGCCGCTGTGTGACAACGCATGGGACTGAGAGACTGCTGGAAACTGTGTGACAACGCATGGGACTGAGTGACTCTGCTGGGAGCTGTGTGACAATGCATGGGACTGAGTGACTCTGCAGGGAGCTGTGTGACAATGCATGGGACTGAGTGACTGTGCTGGGAGCTGTGTGACAATGCATGGGGCTGAGTGACTCTGCGGGGAGCTGTTTGACAATGCATGGGGCTGAGTAGCTCTGCTGGGAGCTGTGTGACAACATATGGGAATGAGTGACTCTGCTGGGAGCTGTGTGACAATGCATGGGGCTGAGTGACTCCGCTTGGAGCAGTGTGACACTGCATGGGACTGAGTGACTGTGCTGGGAGCTGTGTGACAATGCATGGGACTGAGTGACTGTGCTGGGAGCTATGTGACAATGCATGGGACTGAGTGACTCCATTGAAAGCTGCGTGATATCTTGGCCATAATAGCTGATTTGGAAAATGTATCCAATTCCGCTCTTTTTACAGTTCAGCTATGTTGTCCTAGATTGTTCACTTCTCCTGCCTTCTCCAAACTCTTCACCCTTTAGTAAATATACCTGTGTGTGAGACACACTCCTCCACACTCCACTAGCCCGCCTGCAAAAACACTGTTTCTGCTGACAGGCTGTATGAATGGACCCTCAGGGTGGTGACAGCTATGTGTAAATAGGTGAATGGGCGTGTACATTACTGACATGGCCCCCAACTCTGTCCATCTCCACCCTCCACTCCACCCATATACTTTCTAGCTCTTCCCATCTCCACCCCCAGCTCTGCCTATACACTCCTCCCACTTCCTCTATTTCACAATGCCTCATGGGATATGTGGTCAGCTTTCTCTGCTAGCATATGACACGCCTGGTTACCTAGATCCTCCCACTGGCTGCAGGAAGGACTGATCTGTATATAGGAGGATATGACATCACTGGGAGCTAAATACTAGAATTACAAGAAAATGAAGCACTTTTATGATACATTGTTACAGCAGTTTGCTAAATATATAAAGTTATGTACATCCTGGAGTTCTTCTTTAAGTAGTCAAAAAGGATAGTCTGGACTGTAAAGGATTTGTGCGGAAAGATTTGCTTACCTGCATTAAATGTATACAAGAGACTGCCTATTAATTCTAGTATTAAAGTATTCAAGATAAAATGATCATGTCTTGCAGATGTCGATGAATGTAAACAGTCAAGCTGTGACCAGTTCTGCTCCAACACAATTGGTGGATACACATGCTCCTGTCAAGATGGGTATTCTACAAACCCAAACAACACAGATAAGTGCATCCGTAAGAATTGTTAATTTTCCCTATACAATAATTTCATAGACTTGTTAAAAGAAAGTAATATTGATGATACTTTGATGGATCCTTTTTTATGTTGTTTTAACCCTTTCGCTGCTAAGCCCTCCAGAACATTTTGCAACTCAGCTGGGCACACCATTTTTGCAATTTTTCCCATTGATTTGATTTTCAACTACTGCATTGCTAGCGTTTGTAAAAGACCCCCCTAACCATATATGTTCTGAAAGCGCAGGCCCGGTAGAATAAAACGATGCTACTTAAAAGGTGCTACTAAATTTGTAGGCCCTGCGATAATTGTGCAAATGCTTCTTAAATTAATATTAAACCGATAAAAATACACAATTCAATTGATAAAGCCCTAAAATCAGTATCTGTGCACAAAAAAATTATTTTCAGACTAAATCTAAAAGATAAAACTGTATTGACTTAATAAAAAACTAATATTTAGAAATGTTAAATTGTGCCTTTTTGCGAAACGGTAAAAAAATTAAGGAACGCAAAACTGTAAATAAGCGAATTATGTTAAAAATCATTTTTGCGCTGTGTTGGTGTTTGTGTTGTGATAAAACGATACAGGCGTATATTTAATTGCAACACAAGGTATCATAATGAACGGCATTGCATCACAAAGCTTTGCCTTGCGTTGCCACAGTTAAAATGTTTTTTTTTAAAGAAAAAAAACAAAACAAAAAACCTCATGCACTGTGATGCGTTATAACAACGCACTGCAGCGCATGTGCATGGCGTACACCACAATATGGTGCACGTGTATGTTATGTGTGTGGGGAGGGGGGTTTGTGAGTTTTTTGTTCTATTAGTTTTGGGTGTTTTTTCAAATTTTGTATTTATTTTTGCTACAGTGAAATATCTGGGGTCTAAACAGACCCCTGCCATTTCCCTTTTGAAATAGAAAAAGAAATTGAGGACACAGAGTCCACAATTTCTTTTTCTGCAGCCCCAGCACTAAATTAACGGAGAACACTCATTACAGAGGCTTCCCATTCATTTAGAAACTGCTGATAGTAAAATATTTACTATCAAGCAGTTTCTGAATGGGGAGAAGCCTCTGTAGTGAGTGCTACTCCCCATTCGAAAATTCATGAATCAACAGGAAGTGATGTAAATCATACATCATACATAGTACTATGTATCCCCAGTTATTTACAAACACTGGAGTGATCAGACGATCAGTCCGGTGTTTGTCCTTCTCACACAGAGGGTCGTTAAATATCACTGATCCTCCGCTCGGCCACGCACACAGCCGCTGTCAGCCTTTCTCCTCCACGCTGGGCTGCTCTCATGCCGCTCGATCACCGTGATCGAGCGGCTCGTTCCTCCGCCCCCCTGATGGCCATTTGGATTCGGATCCCCGCTGCCTCAACCCCTACAAGCGGGGGAAAGCAGCGGGGATCCATGAAGACATAGATCCCTGCCCGGAGCAGCTCCAGGCAGGGATCAGAAGCTGAACATGCCGGCGGCCATCTGCAGCGGTGCCGGCGGGGTTGGGGGGGGGGCATGGGTATTTTAGTTTAATAGCTGTCATCAGCGGCTTCTGAGCCGTTGATGACAGCTATTAATTTAACAAGGACAGTCTGGGGAACATTTCTGATAGAAGCTCATGGTCACTGCGCCGTACGGCATACTGAGCTGGCCAGCTGGGAACAGTTTTGTTCCGCCGTATGCCTTACGACGCTGGCATGGAAAGGATAAATGGTTGTATAAATTTACCTAATAGGCTTGGTTTACCAAAGAAGACATTGCAAAGTCAATGTTCTCTACGTAAAGTCAATGCTTCCTTAGCATAGCAAAGACACTATAGCTGTTTTCACTTTAATTTTTAAAAAAAGGTTAATTTGAAAAAAAGGATTTTTCTTCAAAAGGAAAAAAATATGTTTTATGACAAAAAACGATAAACGATAAAACGATAAACGATAATGGGAAACAACAAATCGATGTTTGTCGAAAAACATATTTTTTTCCTTTTGAGTTAAGGATTTATTCATCTTTCACCTTGAGTGGCTCCGCTCCACTACCGCAGATTGCTTGTATATGATTACATCTTTCAAATATGATGGACAACTTGTAGTTCCGCTCTACAGGTGAAACTCGAATAATTAGAATATCGTGCAAAGTTCATTTATTTCACTAATGCAACTTAAAAGGTGAAACTAATATATGAGATAGACTCATTACATGCAAAGCAAGATAATTCAAGCCGTGATTTGTCATAATTGTGATGATTATGGCTTACAGCTCATGAAAACCCCAAGAACCCCAAATCCACAACCTCAAAAAAGTAGATTATTACATGCAATCAATAAAACAAGGATTGTACATAGAACAATATCGGACCTCTGAAAAGTACAAGCATGCATATGTACTCAGTACTTGGTTTGGGCCCCTTTTGCAGCACTTACTGCAATTACTTTTGCACGATATTCTAATTATTCGAGTTTCACCTGTAGATCACCATCTCACTGTTTTATTGTCTGGCACAATAAATCATAGGTGGATTTCACTTAGACGGCAGTCCACAATCCATTTTATTGCACCAATTTCACTGTGCACCTTTGGGTTCACAGTTTGTACTAGACACGGCTATTTAGCACTTTTTGATACTTTTCAAGTCATTTCCGCTTAAAAGCCATCACTCAGTTTTTTCACATACTTTATTTATTAGCATTTGTGATCACATATCCACATTTAGTATATACACATTAGTTTTTATATAGATTGTGTTCATTTAATTGTATTATCACCTTTCACCACATCGACTTATATAAACTATTGTTTTGATGATATATCACGGACAAACCAAATAGATTTTGAACTGAGCGCAACACACAAGCCTTCCATTTTACATCTATACATACATTGTTGCGGCTGTGCCAACATACCTACTTCCAGCGCAAACTATTTTGTTTAATATGTTCTAGAATTAATCAAGACAACAGAGAGCCTATTGAATCACAAAAAACATAGGACATCAATTTCCTTATTTGATACCAGCAAACAAAATGACTCAGCAGCTGCATTTTCAAGAAACTTTTTTTGTCTGCAACACTTCACATCCCTTCCTGTGGTTGAAACAAAGGGAATAATTATAAGAAAAACATACAGATTGCTATTGATACTTTTGGCTTGAACGATCTTCAGTGTCTTTTAATTACAGTCATACGATCTTTATCAAATGTTTCTGAAGCTAACCTGCTCTTCCCTGTTTGTAGACAAAGTCTTTTTTTAATCAGCGAAAACTTGTCAATAACGTAACTCATATGTTAATACAAAGTTGTTTTTTCTACTCTTTGTTATTATAAACCTAAGTGCGAGTTGAAATTGAATGCCAACTTAATGACAGTAATCAGTGGCGGAACTACCACCGTAGCAGCCTACATGGCCGCTATGGGGCCCGGGCCAGAAGAGGGCCCGTTCGGGAGCAGGAGAGAGGTTTGTGGTCCTTAACTTCCATGCGATCGCAGGTTAAAATCTGTGCAGATTCGCACAGAACCTAAGGACACCTGCACTCCTCTCCCCTGCCACAGTGTAGAGTGGGGAGGGCGGAGTTATCTCCTGCCTGTGTTTGGCTGGAGAAGAAGCTGCCGACAGGTAAGAAGGGGGAGGGGGGTGGGGGGGGGGGGCTTTCAGCTGACAGGGACTGACCTGCAGGAGCCATTAACACTGGCAGCGGCCCATTTATATGCTAATTGGGGGATTTGCATATTGATGACCTGCAGTATTCATATGTAAATCCCACCATGCCTTATTAATACTGAATGAGGGGGGTGGGACAGAGAGGAGTCGGGTCCTAAAGTTGTAGAGTAGAGAAAGCAGGGTTAGGGCTTGTAAACACCATATACAGTGTGTTCCAGTGCGGTTAGCTGCTGGAACACACTTATTCTGACTCCGATTATTGTGATAGCGAAATATATCCCTTGCTGAGACCTCTATGCCTGGCCTGTATAAGCAGATATACTCACTGCGGACAATCCTTGTCAGATAGCTGAACTTGTCAATACCGATTCATTCAAAAGAGGTGTTTATTCTTTAACATCAGGGGTTACAGCAGATAACAGGAACAGCAGATGAACGGTGATAGTATTGTGCGGTCAGAAAATGATGCCTTTCCTAAGTACTGTGCAGATTACATGTGTGTCCTTGTTACATGTGGCTTCTAACTGTGGCCATGACACAGGAAGTACTGCACACAGGAAGAAGGAAGGGGCGTACACTAGGGGAAAATACGTCGTCACATGAGGAATAATTACAGAAAGCATGTTTGTTACAACAAAAGGCCACTAGATGGCAGCATAGGATAACACATGGATTTAGCTATGAGAAAATAGTTAGGCAAATCACACTATGTAAAACTTCTATCTATACTAACTTCTACAACATATTCTATGCCCCATTGGGGCGGCACAACACTGTATTGCATAGTAAACTGTCACGTTTAAAAAAAAAAGAAACTTGCAGATAGCAAAGAAGCTATTGCTTCCTCTGCTATCTGCCATCATTTCAGTGGGGTGCTCTCTCCCCCCTGCATTACAATGAGAGTTTAGCAGAGCCGGAGGTGATATGAAAGCCGACTCTGCTGAGCTCTCATGGTACTGACAGATCAGCGTCCCCTGGTTAGCAAGTAACCAGGGGACACTGAACTGTCAGTACCATGAGAGCTCAGCAGAGTCGGCTTTCATATCACCTCCGGTTCAGCTAATCGTTTTCTATTTATTTTCTACTTTTTTTTTAACTGTTTTTCTATTCTGCTTTGTACCACCGAGGTACTGAGCAGAATAGCCGAGCCGAATGCCACTCGGTGGCATTCGGCTATTCACTCACTGCTGTTCGGCCCCTATGAGAATAGGCCGAACAGCTGCGAGTAGCCTGCCGGAGGTTCGGCTCAGCCGATTCAGATGTTGGATCGGCTGAGTCGAACTCCTTCTGCACTTCAGTTCGTCCCAGCATGCTGAGCATGTTCGGCCGACCTGAACCCTGGCGCAGCAGGTCGATGTACGACTGATTTCAGTCGGTATACGGCTGAAATCGGCTGTACAAGCCTGCGGTAAATAGCCGAACAGCGTTCGGCTCACTTCACTTCAGGTCGGTTATTCACTTGGCTGCCTACGGCAGTTTTGTGAATAGCCCAGCATGTGTTATCCTCACCATCTAACCACGACAATACAGTCCGATGATTGATCCAGGTAGCTGGAACCTGCCACTAAAGAAAAGTATTGTATCTGAAAAATGACAGTTAAGAAAGGACTTACTTAATGGGTTAAACCACATATAAAGTGTATCAAATCGCATTTGTCTCTGACCCCTCCAAGCCAAATATCATTTTTAGGGTTTCAGTACCACTAAGTACTAGTTCACTGTATAACCATCACTGATATGTGAGCTAGGGAAAGGGGTGAGGGTGCATAGCAGACAAAACACTTAGGTGCTAAATTAGGAGCCAAAGAATCAGACTCTGGCAAAGGAAGATAAAGCTACATAAGGGGTCAGATATATATATTTCATACCTTAGCTTGAGCAGTTATAAGAATTCTATAAGCCCAGTTAAAAAAACTAATTCTGTGAGTGCCCTCCCTCTCGAGCTACATTATCTGCGCTGTGGATAAATATGTATAAATGGCAGTTACAGGCAGGTTAGCATTATTCAAGCAACCATGTTGCCTGTTGTTAGGGGATCTATGACCAGAGGGGTGCAGTAAAAAGCAAACAAAAGGAATAGGCTGGCCAGTATAATAGAAAATGTTTTAAATGATACCGTATAGTAGGAAAATATAATGGCAAATATAGTATAGGTTACATGTTATAAACTTATCATTTCTGCTTTCCTTTCATATCAAATTCTTACTTATTCTTGCATCTTATTGTTTTCTTTTAAGGTATATAATTCTGTACATTTTGTTTTTTGCAGTGAATGATTATTGTAAGGACTCCCCCTGCTTACACGGTGTTTGTCTGAATACTCTACATAGCTATAGATGCCAGTGCAATCCTGGATGGGAGGGGTCAACATGTAATATAGGTAAGACACAGCAATTATTTTTTTATATTACATACTGCTCCTCTCAATGGTTAGAGTTTGTCAGATGGTTCTGATATAGGTCAAGTGATAATAAATACTAATAACTACAGTAAGCAAGCATCATATGTGCCTGGTGAAGGGTTTTAAGAAATATTGAATCTGATGAAAGAGCTCAGATGCAGTCAGTGTGCACGTGCAGCACAATGATGTGTAGCAGTGTACCTTCATTATGCACACACAAGGTAGTCAAAGGACAATTATCAACGTTGTGTCTGCCTGTTGCCACATTGCATTGTGGCTGTTAAGGTGGTGATGTGGGGATGTGACAGTAAGTACATATGTAACTTTAATTGTATTCAAGCTAAAGAATGACTGTGAGACTTTACTACACTGCATGACATCAAAGGGCATATGTCTAAAGCAGTGAATGTGATTTTCACCAAACATAGGCACCAGGAAGATAGATAGACCTGCAGTGAATGTTTGGTGAATGTTAGATTCACTGTTTTAAAAAATATACCCCTAAATATCAGCATTGATGAGCATTAGTCAATTTAATTACTAGTTTAAAAAATACAGGTTACTTTTTAAAGCAATAATTTGCCTAAAGCCATACATTTTAAGCCAGAGAGATTTGGGGGTTGCCTGAATTGCCCAGTGTGGTCAAGGGAAAACTCTTTATGTTTTCTAAAATTCTACCTAAATTAATTTTTGGTGTACAGGAGGTTGGTGGGCTTGTAAAAATGATACAACTAAATCATGCCCACTTTGTTTAATATGGAAAGTATAGTATAGTGTCAGAACCCGGCAATGTGAATAAAAGGTAATGAAGTAGAAAGTCAGTGGGTGGAGTGAGAGATGCAATGATTTAATTTGCTGAAACCCCAGGTATAAACAACTGGTCATAACTGCATCCTCTCTGATCCTTGTTATAAAGCCACATGTACTGCATGCGTAAAAGTACTGTTATATTTTACTGTAATAATCTAGATAAGTGTCATCATTATGTATGCCCAGCTAAATTATTTTTCTTCCTCTGTTAGATATAAATGAATGCGTCAGAAACAATCCCTGCAGCTCGCAAAGCACTTGCATGAACACCCCTGGCTCCTACTTCTGTCAATGTCAGCCTGGGTGGACTGGAACAGTATGCAGTATCGGTAGGTATCAAATAAAGAATTTGACTTCACTTAGTGACCCATTCCTTTACCCATGCAAGGTAAAATAAAAAGTTATCTTTAATGCCTATTTCTCTACTCTACTTACCTTTACTGCTTGTTAAACTACCTGGTGTGAAGGGAAATACCTGTTTTTTCTGGGTATGGAGAGGATGTGACTCTTCTCCTATAATGCAGTGCTGGTGCCTGAACAACCAATTGCTAGGCACCAGGGAGCAACATTTAAGTAAATCTGTGAATTTGCTCTGCTTGGCTTAGGCACAGGTTCACTTTAAATTGGACCTACAACCTACAAAAAGTCACAACACATCGATTCTGACTCTGATTAGACACACTATATAACTTAGTATCGTCATTTTGTTTAATTGATATATGCCTTTCTATAATAATTTTTTTGTTTTAAATTTCCTTTATTTACTGAATGCAGTGAATGAACTACACATAGAAATACAGATTTTCCATAGAAATATAGGACACATTGCCCTAATGCCCTAATGCCCTAATGCATATAAAACATATAAGGTAAACATAATACTCATTTCACAAAAATCAGGCTTGCTAAACAAAGAAACAATAACGTATTGCATACTGATATATCAGGAACTCTGAGAAACTATATAGGACACTATGAGACATCCACAGTTCACTACAGTCTGCTGGATATCCTAGAGACTAAACCTTATGGCGTATGTTCTCTGGGACGAAAAGTAGGGAACATAGAGAAAAAGAAAAAGTGCAAGAAAAGGAAAAGAGGCGGGGTCAGGGGTAGCAGGTACATGGTCAGGGCACCAATAGGGATCCCTGTCCCTCCTCGGATCCTCTCGGAAGAGATTCCACAGGTTTCATTGATATTTGAAAGGACCCATGCAAGAGCACGAGGAAAGTAAAATGTTAGTGTGCAATATCTCCATAGAAGTCAAGGTATTGCGGGGTTAAACAGTCCAGAGTAGCGCTCTGAGTGTCTGAAGTATATCCAGGCGTCCCAGACCGTTGAGAGTTTCCCCTCTGTGTTCCGCAGGGATGCTGTTAAGTCTTCCATTGTGTACAAGTCATTAACCTGAGAGAGCCACATCTGTACAGTAGGAGGGTTAGTATCCCTCCATCTCAACGGTATACAGACCCGAGCTGCATTCAACAAATAATGTGTCAGGGAGTTTTTATATCTGGACAACGATCCAGTGGTCATGTGTAAGAGACATGCAGCCGGTTGGTCTCGGAGGTCTATCATTGTCAAATCCTCAATGATCGACAGAACCTGATCCCAGAATTCTCTTAGCCTGGACAGGACCAGAACGTGTAAAGCAGGGTCCCAACTTCTGAGCCAAACCTCCAACAACTCTCAGACACAGAGGCATTCATTTTATGTAAGAGTCCGGGAACTCTTAACCACTGAGAGAGTAATTTGTATCCTATTTTCTGTTGCTTACATGCCATAGAGGATTGTAGGGACATGGTGAGGATGGTTTGTTTTTGATGATCCATAAAGGTACAATTCAAATCTTCCTCCCAACGTTTAAGGAAGAGGGGCGAAAAATCAGGGGGTGGGGAAACCAGCATCTTATAGAGTGTGCAGGCAGCATGTGAAGTAGGAAGGACTCCTCTGCACATATCCTCAAATGTTGTAAAGGCCTTATCCACGACTTGTGGAGTGGGAGTCACCAATAAAAAGTGCCAAACTGGCATGGAGCTCAGATGGTCCAAAGCACAGTGAGTCAACTTCCGCAAAGACTCGCTGGACATCCATTGCGAGTGCCATGGAAATCGAGCAATCTGTTTCTATTAACTTCCACTAGACGTTGAAGGTGGGCGAGTCCCGGAGCAAAATCGAGATCTCCCAGCACCGGGGTCAACAGCGAAGGAGAGGGTGAGAGCGAGGAAGAGCGCAAAGTGCAGCGGGTAATTTTGAGGGCGGCCGATACTGTGGGGTGTGTGGCTGTAACAGGTGGGAGGACAACCACAGTAGGCCCTCTATAGGGAATAGGTACAAGCCTCGTTCCAGACCCACCCATAGTTTACTGTCTCGACCTAGACCCCAGTCAAGCAATCTATTCAAGTGAACCGCTTTGTAATACAATTGCAGATCCGGGAGGCCTAATCCCCCATTCTTCCGGGGCAGAGTAAGAGTCCATCGGCTGATCCTGGGTGCCTTCCCTACCCATGCAAAGGAGACGAACTCCCTATGTAAACAAGCGAAAAAGAATGGGGGGAAAGAAGATTGGCAAAACTTGGAGCAGGAACAGAATACGGGGCAGAACTGTCATTTGAATGGCCGCGCACCTACTGAACCATTAAATCATCAATTCACGTCCTGCTCTAAAGTCACTGGTAACTCTTGTCATCAGAGGGACAATACTCGCCATGTAGAGGTCATCAGCAGGGCCGGACTGGGACTAAAAATAGGCCCAGGCATTTTAGACTGAGCAGCCCAATCACGTGACCACCGACAGGCCCCACCCCTCACACCAGGGGGCAGAGCCAAACACAGAAGCGCAATCGAGGGGCAGGGCCGGCCACTAGTAAGTACAGGAGGGCTACAGCTGACACACAAACCTTGCTACAACCAATACACAAACCTTGCAACAATGTAGGAAGCTTGCTATAGAGAATATCTGTAAAAAATAAGTCAAGGCAACTGGACTCGCTGTATTTTACTTGAAGACGTTTCACTAGTCATCCAACCAGCTTTCTCAATTCAGAAATTTCTGAATTGATAAAAGTTGGTTGGATGGCCAATGAAACGTCTTCAAGAAAAATACAGAAAGTCCAGTTGCCTTGACTTATTTTTTACAGATATACCATGTGACCTGGATGAATGAGAACCTTCACAGACATATTGCTATAGAGAATCGGATCTCACTGGCCCCCCAACCCCCCTGGCATTCTCTGCACTAAAGTAGCTAACACTCTAATGTCCCCCGCACAGTCACACACTATTATTATACATTTATAAAGCTCTGACATATACCGCAGTGCTGTACAGAGAAGTCACATCAGTCTCTGTACAGAGGAGCGTACACTCTAATGCAGAATAATACCATCAGCTATAGAGGACTAAAAATTCCTGCAATACATTATACAGCAATGCAGAATAATAGTATATGAATTTGGTACATACTTTGTGCTGTCGCTCTGCTCCAGGGTATCAGCCTGAAGTCTCGGACAAAGGGTCTCAGGAGGGAAAGATAGGCAGCCGGTGGAAGCCCTGTAAGAAGGCACCGCGGGGTTCCCCAGAAGGCTGCTGCGCGGGACCTAACACAGACGAATCAACGCAGAAGTCAGTGGTGTAATGCAGAGTACAGAAGTCAGAGGTGCAACGCAGAGGTCAGCGGTGTAATGCACAGTAGAGGACAGCAGTGTGACGCAGAGGTCAGTGGTGTGCCGCAGAGTGCAGCGTTGTGATGCACAGTGCTGAGGTCAGCGGTGTGATGCAGAAGTCAGCAGTGTGCTGCACAGTGCAGAAGTCAGTGGTGTGACTTACAGTGCAGAGGTCAGCAGTGTGACTTACAGTGATGAGGTCAGAGGTGTGACTTAGACCGTGACTAGGTGTAACTTACAGTGAAGAGGTCAGTGGTGTGACGCAGAGGTCAGCAATGTGATGCAGAGTGCAGAGGTCAGCAATGTGATGGAGAGTGCAAAGGTCAGAGATTTGATCTACAGTGCAGAGGTCAGTGGTGTGATCTACAGTGCAGAGGCCAGCGGTGGGGGGGGGGTTCTAGTGTCAGATGAAGCTTCCAGTCCAGCATGATGCAGTCTTATTCCTAGCTTATGGCAGCTGAAGTGGGCGGAGGAAGTTGCAGATGTCCACCGAGGAGCCCGAATATTTAGCAGACTATCAGAAAGGCAGCCGGTGTTCTGTCAAACTCCAACTCCTCAAGATCTCCAACGACCTGACTAACTTAGAAGTAAGAGGATTGGCCGAGAAGGCTGTACTGCACGTGGGCCACCGGCGGCAACTAAAAATTACACATACTACAGAGCAATAAAGTATTAAAATGAACTAGGGTTAGACTAATCCAGCATGTTATTAATCTGAGTGCCCCACTCAATATGGGCGCAAGCGACGGCCATATTGAGTGGGACACTCAGATTAATAATGTCCTGGATTAGTCTGACCCTAGTTCATTTTAATATTTATTAAAATCTATAGTATGTGTATTTTTTAAATGCCGCGGGTGGCCCACGTGCAGTACAGCATTCTCGGCCAATCCTCTTACTTCTAGGTAAGTCAGGTCGTTGGAGATCTCAGAAGTTTGAACTTTCAATAGAGCTTTTCTCCTCCTGATTAAGGCCAATCACAGGCACTGAGACATTTTCCCAGTCTGCAGCTGCAGAGATCGGGATATGTCTCTGTGCCAGTGATTGGCGCTGCGCGCTGTCAGCTTCGTGGCGGGCTCAGCACCTTGAGCTGCGAACACGCCAGAGCCTATCACTACTCCTGATGAGCTGCAGAGGGGATGGTGGCAGTGCAGTGTCTGTGCTGATGTCCCCGCCAGTGGTGTATTCTGGTTTGGGGCTGCCCTAGGCAAGACAAAACTCGGGCGCCCCCACACACTAAATTTACCCCACTCGGCAGTGGTCTCAGGTGGGCTCTGCAGGGTCTGTGGTGGGCCCTGCAAATCCCCTCTGAGACCCGGTTGATGATTTTTACAGATCCTGCACAGCCCCCTGAGACCCTGCAGTCTGAGGGGGTTGTGCAGGATCTGTCGTGGGCACTGCCCACCATAGACCTCGCAGAGCTCACCACAGATCCTGCAAAGCCCCATTGAGACCCAGCAAAGCCCCCACAGATCCTGCAGGATATGTGGTGGGCTTTGCAGGCTGCAGAGCCCCCTATGGATCCTACAAAGACCCCAAGACCCGGCAAAGCCCCCCACAGATCCTGCAGGATCTATGGTGGGCTTTGCAGACTGCAGAGCCCCCTCGGATCCTGTAGAGCCCACCAAAGGGTATTGCACAGCACACCTGAGACTCTTTGGTGGGCTGTGCAGAATCTATGCTGGGCTCTTGCCAGTACAGTCCCCTTACCTTGCCTGACCTCTTTGGAACACGGTCTCCTTGTCCTCGGCGCCCAACTGGACGGCCTCCTCATCCTCGGCGCCCGACGCGGCCTCCTTGTCATCTTCGCCGCCCAACTGGAGCTTCGGCGACGCTTCCCGCCTCCGCCGTCAATGTCTCTGCCCCGTCGCCTCTTCGGTCTCGGGGGCCACTCGACAATTTTTTTTCTCTCATGAGGGCCGCTTGCCACATTTCATACTTTAAAATAAAATGTAACTATATCCAGTTTAAGTTATACAGACACTAATATACTCACAATAAGGTCCTATTCATATCTGTAGGTTTAGGTGCGATTAGGGATTCCTGCGTCAGAAACTTACGTTTTACTGCATCAAAAAATCCCTACTCTGGTGTTTACAAGGGACAGCTGTCACCTATTCAAGTTAATGATCAGGTGACAGCAGCTCCATGTAAACGCCTGCACACCGCATGTAATGGAATGTCATATGATTACATGCGGTTAGAAAACACTTTCCCTGGATGCACAATCAATGCGTCCAGGGAGAGTGATTGATTCCTAACGGAATGTTAACATATCACATATCTTTACATGCGGTGTGCAGGAGTTTACATGCAACTGATGTCACCTGATCATTAACTTAGGTGACAGCTGCCATTTGTAAAACGCCAATTTAGGGATTTCTGTTGCAGGAAATACAAGTTCCAGGACGCAGAAATCCCTAATTGCACCTAAAATGTGTGAACGTAGCCTAATACACTTCTACTCCCCCCCCCACATTAAAAAAATAAAACCTCCGCCGAAGGGTGCGGGGGAGGGGAGATGCCGGGAAATTAGCCCTGCCAGCTGCTAATGTAACAAAACTATTCGCACTGACCGCCAATGTAAGGAAAGTGTTCACAATGACCGCCAATGTAACAAACGCATACACCATTCACATGCTTAAACTTACCTTGTTCTGGCAGTCTTCAGGCAGTTTTTTTCTTTTTCTTAGCGAGGGGGGGTGACATTGATTTATGTATGAATTAGCCGCGATATTTACATATGAATGGGCCGCGGCTTATTGATATGCAAATTACTGCGGCCCATTCATATGTAAATATGTCGGTCGGGACAGGAACAGCACCAGCAGAGAGAGAGTAGAGAGAGCTGGGTGAGGAGGTGTTTTCTGGCCTCCCCCACCAGCGCCCTCTAGTGTCTCCTGTGTGGTAGTGCCGGCTCTCCTCAGAGCCAGCCTTCGGGCATAGCGGACCGGCCCGAACACAATCAGGTTGATTGTGTTCGGCCCGGCCCACCGGGCAAGTGCCTGGTTTGCCCTATGGCCAGTCCGGCCCTGGTCATCAGTACTCTCTGTGATGTATGTACCCAGGTATTTCAGCTGTCTATCCGCCCATTGAAAGGGAAGCGAATATATTTCAATTAAGCAGCCAAGACCAGGGGTATCGAGATCCACATGTTCACCTTAAAATTGGATAGGGTCCTGTACTCCAAGAGGGCAGATAGTAAAGGCGGAACTGAAACAGATGGGTCTGTGAGAAAGAACAATAGGTCGTCTGCATATGCAGCGACCTTGTGGGTCCCGGAGGGGGCCACAAAGCCATGAATATCTGTAAGGCCCGGAATTATGTTGAGGAACGGCTCTAAATACGGGGCGAAAGTGGTCAGCCCTGACGGGTGCCATTTGACAAAGAGAAGATCCTGGTGAACCAGGGTAGGGAGAAAAGGAAGTAACCTATTTGCTAACATTTTTGAGCACAACTTCAAGTCCACATTTAGCAAAGCAATGGGCCTGGAATTACTACAACTCATCAGATCCTTATCTGGCTTCGGAATGACCGTGATCCATGCTCTAAGTAGATCATTGGGAATCGGGATGTCCTGGAGAATGGAATTAAAAGCCAATAGAAAATGCACGGGGAGCAGGGAGTGGAAGGTCTTATAATAATGCAGAGTATAACCGTCTGATCACTCCAGTGTTTGTAAATAACTGGGGACACATAGTACTACAGGTGAAACTCGAATAATTAGAATATCGTGCAAAGTTCATTTATTTCACTAATGCAACTTAAAAGGTGAAACTAATATATGAGACTCATTACATGCAAAGCAAGATAATTCAAGCCGTGATTTGTCATAATTGTGATGATTATGGCTTACAGCTCATGAAAACCCCAAGAACCCCAAATCCACAACCTCAAAAAAGTAGATTATTACATGCAATCAATAAAACAAGGATTGTACATAGAACAATATCGGACCTCTGAAAAGTACAAGCATGCATATGTACTCAGTACTTGGTTTGGGCCCCTTTTGCAGCACTTACTGCAATTACTTTTGCACGATATTCTAATTATTCGAGTTTCACCTGTAGTACTATGTGTCCCCAGTTATTTACAAACACTGGAGTGATCAGACGATCACTCCAGTGTTTGTGCTGCACACGGAGGATCTGTAAATATCAATGATGTTTACTGATCCTCCGCTCGGCTACGCACAGAGCCGCTGTCATCCTAAAACTGACAGGATGACAGCGGCGCCGCTCTACTTACCGCTCGGCTGTCCTGAAAGCTGCGGCTTCTCTCCTCCTCACCGCTCGGCCATCTGACATGACAGTGCTCCCTCCTGTCCCCCCCCCTGTGGGGGGGGGGGGGGCGGAGGAGGGAGCGATATCATGTCGGATGGCCGAGCGGTGAGGAGAAGAGAAGCTGCAGTCTGTAGCCGCCCCGGGGACGAGCTGTGTCGGGCGCCTGGCACCCTGTGCGGCCGCACAGCTCGAACACCCCAAAGGCCGGCCCTGGTTACAACTGTAATGCATGCAACGCACTTATTGAAGGGGAATACTTTCTACATTCCCACAAGGGGAACAGATATCGGATTAATGGTTACCCTAATTGCAACTCCGACTATGTTGTGTATATGCCCCTGCTCATTGGTATAAGTGGGCAAGACCAAGGGTCCTTTTAAAAGGAGATTTCAAAAACATCATAGTGACATTAGGACCGCTATAAAAAAGGTCGCCTCTGGTGAGGAACCGGATATGAGTAAGCCAGTAGCTATTCATTTTGTCAAACATAAGCACTAGATACATGAGCTACGTGGGATGGCTATTGAGCATATACAGATACTGTAGATCATAGAGGAGGCAATTGGGACCTGCGACTTCTGCCTAAATAAGCTTTTTGGATTTTCACCCTCAATACAGTGACGCCACGGGGTTTGAATTCAAACTTGTCCTATACTTGTTTTTTATCTGATAGATGACGGTTCTTTGACTATGCTAGGTATAGATTTCTGTGCACTGCATATGGAAACTTTTCTAGTACTCCTGCTCTTCTTGATGTTTTAAGCATTTACCCATTGATTTAGTGAATAGCTTGGTTTTTTTTTACATTTCAGTATCACTTCCCCGGGTTCTTTTTCCCACACATTGACTACTGTCCATTGGTTTTCCTATGACAGATTTTTCTAAAACGGATGCAATGTGTTTTCCACATGACATTATCATATGCATCCCAACAACACAAATTTAGCAGCGTGTATGAGCACATCATTTTTCCTTTTGTACACAGTTATGATAGGTCTTGGATATGCTGCTCTGTTAACCCTGATGGGCTAACCTCTGGGCAATTTCTATTGCATCCAGTTGATTTTTACAATTATGTTCCACCTGCCTTACTTATTATTATGGTTGAACGAAAATTTCTTATGTTTGTTTCATATAATGCCATTTTCCTTATCTACCGTATATTAAGTTGCTCTCTGCGTGTCTGCTAGTATGAACTCATGTGTTCTGGAGGGAGCGTTGCCTGGTTTTCTTGGCAACCGGTGGGCTATCTGATTGGTTATCTGCAGCCCTTTGCTGGTAGGCTGAATAGGCATGGCAATGAGATAAGCGGAAGTACGAGTGCGCAGGTGGTTCAGCGGCCAATATGTTCCATGAGGTTACCGCCCACTTCCGCACAATACTGTGTGTGGGGCAGATGGAGCCTTTGATCTCGGGGATCTCGGTGTCTGATGAAATGGCGCTGGTACAGTAAGATGTATTCATGCGTTTGTTAAGGTATGCATACGATCAGATATACCATATGACTGTCCCCATATACTGCAGGATGTTTAAATGTAATTGGCGGGAATGTGACGTCATTATGATGTCAGAGGGGGGGTTGTGATTTTTTTGTGATGGGTTTATTGGTTGCCACTACTGTGTATTTATGTCACATTATTCTGTTGATGTTCATTTTCTGTTTGCCTGAAGAAGGGACCACATGGCTCCGATACGTCGCTTTGAGATGTTGCACTACCATAGTCAATAAAGAGATTCACTGGGCATCGTTTTGGAGTGCGAGTGACATTCTACTTGAATTTACTTGATCTGCGGAGGCATCTGCTGTCGCTACCACACTCACCCTACTATTGGGACTTCCGGTCAGGGGCGCGATGGGTTTCATTTGGTCTCTGCGGGATTAAGTCCCCTGGCATTAGGAGACCTAAATTTCACCATAGACATGGTTGACCTGCAGTCCAGAAGGGAGACCCTAGAGAAGAGGGGGGAGGAGGGAAAGTGGGCAGAAAGAGTAAGAATAAAGATATTAAAGATCACAGCCCGTGTGGGAAGATATAAGACTAGGAGGGTGCAGAAGGGGACTAGAGGGTCCCAAGATAAGAGTATAAGTAGCAGAAATGAAGTAAGGAACAGAACTGCGTCACTTTCCGGAGAAAGTACAGCTAGACTGGGCTAACGGTCTAGTCCCATTAACAATGTTTAAATTAACCTGAGTGATACACTCAGGTAAAACCCTATGTGGGGGGGGTTAAGACCAGAAGACCAGCAAGAACACAAATATAACAAAATATCATAACAATGAACAGAAATAGGTAAAATTGCAGTGAATTACAAAGAAAATAAAAGATTGCTATTGGGGAATTGGGGAGCTGCATGGCCACAGCCACAACTATATTCGTCTATAGAACATCCAAACAACCCATGCATCCGGTACTTCCCGTATGCTATAGAGGAACACATATGACGTTCTCCAATGGCGAGACAATTATTGATCAGATCGAACTCTACTGCATCAGCACTATGGAATGGGTAAGGAGCAATAACAAACAAAATAAACTATACACAACACGGCCCCAGGAAATCGTAACTTATACAAATAAGAGACCACTCGTTGTACCGAGCCAGCTCACTGTTTATGGTATCTGGTACATTGAGGAGCTGTCGATATCCGGAAGGAGTGTGCATGGAACGACAAACCAGCATAACAGTGATGCACTCTGCCCTACGGCGACAGCGAGGGAACATCTAGTCCACCCTGTCCCCGCATTGCAGCGCACCATACATAACCATGAACGTGAGACACGTGCGTGTGCATATGACATAAAGAAAGCCCATTAGCAGGCCCTGCTCAGTTCGTGGAGAACCAGGAACCCTCCGCATAAGTCACGCAAGCTAGTGAATGAGCAGAATGAGGTAACTTGGCAACGACTATGTATGAAACCCTTGGAGAGCTCAAGTGCAGCACACCTGAACAGCTGCATCTTCAAGCCTCATGCCATGTCGGTGGTAGCCACGAGGGTGAGGGAGGGCCCGGATGCGACTGGGGTGTAGAGTTCTCACTGACTGCTGAGGAAGGGTAGCAGAATCTGAGGGGCCAATCGGAAAATCCAACCAGTCCGTTAAGGCATGTGGATCAGCTTCCAAGAAGTGAAAGACGTCAGGCAGTTGGGGGGAGGGGGTTGCAGGAAGAAAGACCTTCCATTATGTTGCACAATTAAGGGGTCTATACACTAAGCTGCCGTAGGCAGCCGAGTGCATGACCGACCTGAAGTGAAGTGAGCCGAACACCCGAAGTGCAGAAGGAGTTCGACTCAGACGATCCAACATCTCATAGATGGCGAACAGCAGTGAGTGAATAGGCGCATGCCGCTGAGCGGCATTCGGCTCTGCTGTTCTGCTCGGTCCCTCAGAGGGACCGAGCAGAACAGAAAAAGAGTTTAAAAAAAGTAAATAGAAAACGATTGTGAGGAGCTAGCAGTGACAGCAAGCTCCGCCCAATAGTTTCCTATTGTCCGGGGGCTCTGCTGCCGTCACAAAAAAAAAAAACTCCCGGGTGCTCTGGGAGCCTCCCGGCCGCCCAGGCGAGAAACACTGCCGTGTCTTTCTTTTTCTTTATTCTGACACGGAGCCGTGTCAGAATAGTAAAAAAAAAAATTTCCCATTGAAATACATTGCTACATTACTATTGGCTATTTCAATTTGCAATAGCCAATAGTAAACTAGCATTGTACCCGCCCTCTGCTGATGGACCTTTCAGAATAAAGAAAAAAAATGAAACAGCATTGTTTCTCTCCTTGGCGGACGGGAGCAGGAGACTGCCGGGTCGCCAGGGAGAGTTAGCTGTTTGGAGATCAGTGTCCCTGGTTAGCAGGTAACCAGGGACGCTGATCTCTCTGGACGTGGCCGGAGCCAGCCGTAAGATCACGGCTGGCTTCGCCCAGCTGTGAGAAGCCGGGCTTCGGCTTTCAGCACGGCTCAGCCGAGCCGATGCATATGCGTTCGGCTCGACTGAGCAACTCAGCCAGGTTTGGGAGCTGTACGGGTTATAGTGAATAGCCCGTACAGCACCCCTTCGGTTCTACTGAACCGTAGGGGTCCTTGAGCCGAAGCTAGCCGAAGGATCGGCCGAAGTTATGGCTAGATCCTTCGGCAGCTTCGTGAATAGACCCCTAAGTGAAAAGGGTGACCTCACCTGTAGGTAGCTCTGGCAGCTCTGATGGTATTCAGCAGGGGCTGCATTATCCTGTGCATCTGTAGGGTATGCTGGGACAGGTCGGGCATAACTTGTATTGTAGCTCCATCAAATTCCACTGGTCCTTGTTGCCAGGCCCGCTGTAGGACATCCTCCTTAACCATAAAGAAGTGAACTCGGCAGAGTACATCTCTCGGGACCCCCGGCGATGTATTTCTGTAGGCCTGCACACTGTGCTCCCGGTCTAGTTCAATAGACTGTGTGGACGGTCTGTCCAGTAGTTCATTGAGAATGGCCGTAACAGTGGCTCGTAAATCTGCACCCACAGTTGCCTCAGGTATGCCTTTCAGATGCAAATTATTACGGCGACTACGTTTTTTCGCATCATCTTGGTGAAGAAACAGAGCAATAATTTTGTTATGAGTAACTGTCTGAGCTGATTCAATGGCCGCCATCCGGGAGACAATATCTGATGTTGTAGTCTCAACTACCGTCACTTTGTGATCAAGGGAGACTACATTTTGTTTAATGACTTGCACCTCCTGTCTGAGGGCCTGGACCATTTTAGAGGCCATCGCATCCAAATACTGTTTGGTAGGGAGAGTGGGCAGAATGTCCCTCCACCCCCCGGCCGTCCCCTCACCTGAGCTCCGTGAGGAGGCCGAATCCTCCGAGCCTGGAGAGGAGGCTCTATTGGAAATACGGGCGTGGGGATCAGGGAGGGCGCCCGGTCTTGTCCCCGGCCAGTCCGTCTGTCTGTTTGCTCGGTATCAGGAGCCCATGATTTTCCTGAACGCTTACCGGGCATGGTGAGCGGCTGACCGGTGCGGCCTGGTGTCATGGAGGGAGGAGATGCGGCCGGCTGCAGAACCGGGAGAGGAGATAGGTATCGTCGGATGTTCGATCGATATGATCCTGTGCTTGATGTCACTCACTTCTCAGTTTTCGGCATACAGTGTGAGAGAAAAATAAAGTCCACTGACTTCGTTTATGGACCGCGACCATGCTGAGTTCCACCAAGATGCATCCTTACGCCGCCATAGTCAAACCACACCCTATAATAAAAATGTTTAACATATCTTATTAGTCGCTCAAATGCCATTATTAACACAATTGTACATTTTCATGTGTGTTTACACAAAAACATGCTCACTTTGGAAGATTGTTATGGCAAGGGAATTGTTATCCACCATGCAACTGTAGCGCTCACCCCCGAAGGAGCCGCTGAATATTGAAATAGGTTCTCCTACCTGTTGGTTCCAGCTGCCAGTCCCCTTTGATCAGCAACAGCACACCGACACTCACGGACAGAACGGCTCGAGTCTTAGGGTCTTTTTAGGGTATTTATTTGCAACATCAATAGGAGAGAGAGGGTTTAGGATCTGTAGGATGCCATTGGAATCTTCTGAGGACAGCTTTCTCCCCTAGCAACCGCTAAGGCTGAAATCACTGCGATCTGGTCCAAGGGACCAATAGTAGTAGTAGTAGTACTGTGTACAGACACCTGGAATCTGGAACCTGGAACAAGCGGACTCCTCCCCGACCCAGCTTCCATCAGGTATTTTCCTTAGCAACAGGATCTGGAATCTCGGTGCCCTCAGCATCTGCAACTGCCAAGGAGCACTCCAGTTTAGTGGTAGTATCTTCTTAGAACAAGGCACCCATCACCTGCCACGTGTATGGGCCCAGCAAAGCATCAGTGTATCCTAGGCCTCTAGGTCCCTCAGCACCTGCCATGTGCTGAGGCCCAGGCCAGTTTCCTGCATCACACACAGTCCTCCTAGGGCGAGGCCCCTAGGGGAAGAGAGCTCTCCACAGTGTCCCCAGACCTTTTA
Source organism: Nanorana parkeri (assembly GCF_000935625.1). NCBI lineage: Eukaryota > Metazoa > Chordata > Amphibia > Anura > Dicroglossidae > Nanorana > Nanorana parkeri. Next base: position 69,908 of record NW_017309136.1, on the reverse strand, counting down.
TTACCTGCCCTCAACCATGCCTCTGAGTCATCCTACTCAGGGATTGGCTAGGGCCAGGTGCATAGTCATAACCTGAGGGTGGATCCTCCCTCACTGTATGCCAAGGCTCCCCTTTCCTCAGCAACAGGAGGAGCAATCGATCCAGCAGATTCAGGGACACCTATAGAATGCAGAGCTCTGTATAATCAGCATCTAGACTGGTTACAGTCCAGGTATCGCTAAATTGAATAGCGAAATTTTAGAGGGCGCTACACAACTCTCTTTAGCTTGCCTTAGAATGGTTGATTTTGCTTAGTGTACTAGTTCATAACATGGTATTTCATAGGCTAATTATACTACACTAGCATACTAAAGGTTCCTGCTTAATCAGTTTTACTTATCCTCTAACACAGTACAGGTATTATGAAGTACCTCTTGCTACCTATATAGTCCTATTAGGTATTTGTGAAAAAATCTACTGCCAACCTCACTGGCTTTGTGATCAGACATAATCACATATCAGAAGAAAAGCATGGAAGATGGATTTTACACTGACCTTATATGCCATGCCATTGACTACAGTCATTGTACGATTTCTTTTGTTCCCCCCTGCACATTCAGATCTTACAGATTTGTCCTGATTTGTTAGATCTGTTTACCTGTAAAAAAAAACTTCACCTGGAATACCAAATCATATGCTACAGTAAAAAAAATGGATTTTTACTTGCACATGTTTAGATTATTGAAGTGAACACAGCTTCAACTTTTTCACTAAGCTAAAAGAACATTTATTTTACAAAGTAAACATTCACTTTATAAAGTATAAATGCTTACTCCTTTATTACATCAATTGTATTATATTTGAATAATTATATTTTATCTTTGCCTGCAGCTGTCTTTTAAAATCTAATTTTTTAAATTTAATTCATTTTAGATATTGATGAGTGTTTATCCATCCCATGTGGCAGTAATGGAGTTTGTTACAACACCGCAGGAAGCTTTGTATGTCACTGTATTGATGGATTCACTGGGGTCACCTGTCAAAACAGTAAGTGAATCATTATAAACCTTTCAGTCAGCATTAATAGCCATAACCAAGTTTATATTCAAGACTTCATCTCTGTAATCTTTAATCTGTAATTCCGCATTTCACTAATATTTGTTTCTACACCCACAGATATTGACGAGTGTCTGAGCAACCCGTGTAGAAATGGTGCTACATGCAATGATGGAATCAATGCTTTCTCCTGCACTTGTGCTCCTGGTTTCACTGGCAGGTTCTGTGAAATAAGTGAGTAGTACAAAATCCAAATTTGTGTTATACAACTGGACCAATTTGGGTGGCAATTTTTGGAGCTTCAGATAGGCAGAGTGTAGCCAAAATGGGTGTGGTGTATGTTACGGACTCCAGTACTCAGGATGAATATGTCTGCCGCTGTATTCTTACTTGCTGAGGAGATGCTGCAACCAAGTGATCTTTAGCTCCCAGTTTCCCCAGTCACTAGTCGAAACCAAGTGTAGGGTGAGACAAACTCTGATTTATTGAGCAACTGTGGAACCTTTTATACACACGGTGATCAGATAAGATTATAATCCCAGCACATCCATCTTGCCCTCCCCAGACATTCTGACTGTACAACCCTGCAGGGGTCTAGCTGCTAAAGAACTCCAGACAGGCATAGCAGGGGTCTGGCCAGACGCAGGAGAATGTCATTGCCCTGAGCTCCTTGGGAATACAAAGAGAGCTAACAGAGGGGAGTGGTGATGACATTCTTTTGATAAACAGGTTATACATACAGTATAACATACTTAAACATAACCCAACAATAACACACACATAACCCATAAACTGATGACCATGTCGTCACAGTGTATCCAACTGTGGGCAGTGTGGGCATAGTTGTGTGGATGGGACAGAGGTTGGGTGGATAGGGGTGTGTTTGAGTGATTAAGACTTGATCTGCTTTTATTGCTGTTATGTATACAAATAAATGTAACCCATATCTGGCATACATGAATGTCCTTTTTTTTGTAATTACAGATATTGATGACTGCGCAAGCACTCCATGCAGTAATGGCGGAGTCTGCATTGATCTGATAAATGATTTCTATTGCTCATGTTCAGCTAACTGGCAGGGGAGGTCTTGTACTGATGGTAATGATACACCTATTATTATTATTATGACTGTTTTATGATAGAAATGCTGTCAATAATGAGACAAAATTAATGAGCTTACATATACTTTTAATTTTCAGATGTAGATGAATGTTCAAATGAACAACACAGGTGCAATGTTAATGCAGTCTGTACAAACACAGCTGGAGCTTATTATTGTACATGCAATCCTGGATACAATGGGGATGGATTTACCTGTAGAGGTATGGCTAAATGTTCTCCTTGTATAGTCTTTAAAAAGGCAAATCTTTAGGACATAGATGTTTATTTGTATTCTTATATTCTACTGCATCTATTTTCATTTTTTTGGATATTTTTTAACAATAGTTTAGAGTTGCTGCCTTCCCCCTACATAGGTACAATTACAAGGGGCTGCTGACCCAGACTTTAATTTCACATGATTTTGCCTATTATTCTCCATTATTACTTATGCTAATCCACAACGATACTCAAGTTCTAAGCCAGGGCTGGAAACATATTTCAGTTCCTTTACCATCAGAAAAAGTATGTACAGTATAACGTTTTCACAGTGGCATGAATGATATGTTTTAATCTGAGTATCTCCTCAACTTATGCAGAAGTATACTTCTTGTGTATTTTTAGTGTACATACTTCCACATGTGCAATGAAGCTAGGAAAATTTGAAAATTATTATCACATAGTATGTATAATTTGTAATCTAAATAAATGGATGATTTATTTTCTTTAATTTCTAGAGGACAGACTGTTTGACTATCTTAGTGGGTACAGAGCAACCCAGCGCTACAAGGATTTTGTCTCTCCTATGATCAACATCCCAATGGGATTTCCTTTTGGTGGCTCTTTTTACAGCACATTATATGTAAGTCATGCATTTATAACCATTGTTATGCCGCCAGGGGGAAGCTCACATTTGGGCAGTATGAGGGATATCAAATGTGGGGACAGTAAATTTTAAGAGGGTTGTAGGTAGCACAAGTGTGGGAACATTGATTTGTAAAGAGGCTGTTATAGCAGTGATCTTGCGGTCTCAAAAATGTTCCTAGACTGGGACCATCTCCTGTCGCACATCCACAGTCTCATTACACAGTCATTACATATGCTGAATACAATGTGTGCCTCTTTGGTAATATCAGTGACCACACATGGCCCCCCATATTCAGTACATCTAGTATACTATTTACCGGGGTTTCAGGGTGCATGTGTGTGAGACACCACCCCTGGTCCTGTGATTGTATATGAACTAACATATTTCACAGCAGAAAAAAACATAAGATTGCACACTAAAAAGAAAATCCTGAAACATGCACTATGAAGATCTTGCAGATAAAGAAGAAAACCAAAATGAAAACGCTAAAGGAAAACAATAAGGGGTTTGAGACATTTTTATTATATGTTAAGTTTATTTGTTTTTAAACTAAGGTTTAATAAATTTTCTTTATTATACTGTTTACATAAATCTTTATTGTACCAATAAACACATAACGCTAGTGTCACATAGCATCAATAGTCTAAATGGAGTATTATAGAGCAGGGGAGAGAATTGGTCACTTCTCTCAATAATTCAGCTGTTTTTGTAATTGTAGCTACAGCTAAACAACAAGCGTTTTTCAACAGCAGTTAAGGTTAGCGCAAGAATATGAGAAAAGGAACCTAGAGCTCTACCTGCTCCCTGGAAAATATAAATCTAAAATAATAATAAGAGATATACTATATTTACCAGATGATACTAATATATTTGATGTATTTTGTTCTGGAATTAAATAAGTAAATAAAAATAAATATATACAATGAACATTATGAGGGTTATTCACAAAGCTGCCGAAGGCAGCCGTGTAAATAACCTAGCCGAAGTGAAGTGAGCTGAACGTACATCGGCTGGCTTCGGGTGGCTTTGGGTCGGCCGAACATGCTTTGCATGTTCGGCCGACCTGAAGTGCAGAAGGAGTTCGACTCAGCCAATCCAAAATCTGGATCGGCTGAGCCGAACCTCCGCAGGCTACTCGCTGCCGTTCGGCCTATTCTCATAGAGGCCGAACGGCAGGGAGTGAATAGCCGAATGCCGCCAAGCGGCATTCGGCTCGGCTATTCTGCTCGGTACCTCAGTGGTACCGAGCAGAATACAAAAACAGTGAAATAAAGTAGAAAAAAAAAAGTAGAAAACAATTGTGCGGTGCTAGCTGTCACTGCTAGCTCCGCCCAAATGTTCCCTATTGGCAGGGACCTGTTGTCATTACAATGAGAGATTGGCGGAGCTGGCTGTGATATCACGGCCGGCTCCGCTGAGCTCTCATTGTAATGACAGTTCAGCATCCCCTGGTTACCTGGTAACCAGGGGACGCTGAACTGTCTTTAGAGCTCAGCGGAGGCGGCCTTAATATCACGGCCAGCTCCGCTGATCTCTCATTGTAATGACAGTTCAGCGTTACCTGGTAACCAGGGGACGCTGAACTGTCATTGTGTATCCTGAGATTGTGTATACAGATTGCTGCTGATATGGGGTATGCCATTCTCGTCAGGAGCCCACACTCAGGTCTGCTGTGCGACAGGCAGTTGGACAGCAGACCTGAGAACCTGGAGAAAGTGGAGAGGAGCTGCTGCTGTCAAGATGGAGCCGACAATAATTATTCCCTCAGGGCCTGTTCACATGAGATCAGGTCCTGATCAGGTGCTGATCAGCAGACGTGGAGCTGCTGATGCAGTGCGTTTTTGATGCGTTTTCGGTCCGGATGCTGACAGTTAATTTTTTGTCAACGTTGATGACATCATAATAAGTGGAGCAAGAATACAATTTTGTCTTTTTTTTCCCCCTTAGCTGCATTGCATTGCGTTTCCGTTCCGTTTTCGTTGCATTTCGTGCGCGTTCGTGCGTTTCCGGACCGTTTCCGGACCGGACAAAATGTGACATGCAGTATTTTTTCTGTCGTAAGCTGAACGGACTGCGCACGTGAGAACTGTAGCCCATAAAACACATAGGGATACATTGGGATGCATTTTGAGTGCAGCAGCGTACGGAGCCGGTCAGCACACAAAACGGACGTCGTGTGAACAGGCCCTCAGGGAGCGAAAGAGCCGGCTCCGCAGAGTTCTCATTGTAATGACAGTTCAGCGTCCCATGGTTACCAGGTAACTAGGAGACACTGAACTGTTATTACAATGAGAGCTCAGCAGAGCCATCTGTGATATCAAGGCCGGCTCCGCTGAGCTCTCATGACAGTTCAGCGTCCCTGAACTGTCATTGCAACTGGCCGGAGCCAGTCTTGAGATCACGGCTGGCTCCACACAGCTGTCAGTTGCAAGGCTTTCGGCCGGCTTAGTGCCTGCAAGCAGAGAGGAGTCAGCGCTGGATCGGAGAACCGCCGCACCGCTGGAGGGACAGATGAAAACTTCAGGAAAGAAGAAGAAGATCGGATTAAGAGACATCATTTAAGGTAAGTGCTAACATTAACATGGGGGGGAGCGATTTTTTTTTTATCCTTTAATGTCACTTTAAAATCTGAAGTGAATGAAGCCGTTAGCAGAAGAAAGCAGAATCTTGAAGGTAAAGGCACATAGAAGTGAAATGATTAGGAATATCACCCAGACAGACCACACATAATAGATGTGATATGCAACACAAATTTACTGTCAGTTTTTACATTTTTGTTTTGTGAGTTTCTTGCTTCTCAGACATAGCATTGGACTAATGAAAATAGTACCCGAGATCAGATCTAAGAGTTTTTTTCACTTAAGTGGAAAAATGTTGCAGAATTGATTGTAAGTTTGGCTCAATGTTTGTGAATATCAGAATTTGGGTCTCCTAATCACGTGCAAGAGGTCAACAAATTCTAGAAAGTAGTTATTATTATACAGGATTTATATGGTGCCAACAGTTTGTGCAATGCATTACAAAACAGAGGGAGACAGTGCAGTTACAATACAATTTCAATACAGAAGGGTTAGGAGGGAGGGGCTTGCTCGTGAGAGCTTACAATCTAGTAGCAGGGGCACGTTATACAAAAGGAAATAATTGTATTGGATGAGTAAATGGAAGCAGTAAAAGGACATTTATTATTTTGAGGTGTGTCAGGGTTCCCTTGAAGAATGGATTTTTTAAGGACCACCTAAAGGTGGACAGCTTAGGAGATAGGCAGACAGATTGTGGTAGGGAGTTCCAGAGGATGGGAGACACGCTGGAAGTTAGTTAAACTTAGCTTGTTTCAATTTGCTTTAATAAATTCTTAACAATCATTTATATTAAAACTTTTATGTTAAAACAAAAACAAGAAGGGAAAATAAATGAACAGAAGGATTCTCATACTATAAATCTCAATAAAGGATCAACAAAAAAGAAACTACAAGAACTTTACTGGTGATAAAAATATCACACATTTAAAGTGGACATTTTTAATTAAAAATGTAAGGTCCATTTCCCTGCTCTCCCCCGCAGCCCAAAAAGAATCAGCAGTAACAAAAGCTGTAAAAATAAAGATTTAACAAAAAAGAGATAAACATATTCACCTGTATGCATGTGTGACATTACCGTGTCTTGTGCTGCCACCTAGGATAGCTGGGCACTGGAAATCCCCCAAAAATGCACCCCAGCCCATTGCAGGAATGCATTCTCATGGGATTTTGAATTGCCAAGAGGAAGCGGTGAAAAGGGTTAGGCTATATTTCAGGTATTTATTGCTATCCTCCTTATCTTTGTGATATTACAGGAAGTAAGGAAACTTTGGGGTCTATTCACCAAGCTGCCGAGGGCAGCCGAGTGAATGACCGATCTGAAGTGAAGTGAGCCGAACACTGTTCGGCTATTCACTTCAGGCTGGAATCAGCCGTACATAGGCTTGCTTCGAGTGGCTTCGGGTCAGCCGAACATGCTCAGCATGTTCAGCCGACCCGAAGTGCAGAAGGAGTTCGACTCAGCCGATCCAACATCTGGATCGGCTGAGCCGAACCTCCGGCAGGCTTCTCACTGCTGTTCGGCAATTCTTAAAAATGCCGAACAGCAGTGAGTGAATAGCCGAATGCCGCTGAGCGGCATTTGGCTCGGCTGTTCTGCTCGGGCCCTCAGATGGACCGAGCAGAACAGAAAAAGAGTGAATAAAGTAAAAAAAAGTAAATAGAAAATGATTGTGCGGAGCTAGAAGTGACAGCTAGCTTTGCCCAATAGTTTTCTATTGTCCGGCAGGTCTGCTGCTGTAAAAAAAAGAAAAGGAAAAAACTCTCCCGGGCGCTCTGGGAGCCTCTCGCTCCCGGCCGCCCAGGAGAGAAACACTGCTGTGTGTTTTTTTCTTTATTCTGACACGAGCGATGTCAGAATAGAAAAAAAAAAAAAAAGAGAATTTTCCCATTGAAAAGCATTGGGACATGCTTTTGCCTATTTCAATTTGCTATTGCCTATTTCAAAATACTATTGCCTATTTCTCTACTGAACCGAAGGGGTCCTGGGGCCGAAGCTAGCCGAAGGATCGGCCGAAGCTACAGCCAGATCCTTCGGCAGCTTCGTGAATAGACCCCTTTGTCAGCAGTGACACAGACAGCAACAAGAACCCTTTCCCATTCTTCTTATAAAAGAACTTTTATTGCTGTTTATGTTGGACGTATTCAGGCTGATTTACAAAAGAAGTTCAGAATCTTTATAAAAAATCTTGTATAAATATTCACTTCATTTATTGAGGTGAAAAGCAAATTCCTGATCACTGTGAATACCCAATTATGTGCAGATGTTTTTCACGTGATTGGATAACTGAAGTGAATATTCACACAATTTATTGCATGAAGATTCTTAACTTCCTCTAGTAAATCAGCCCTATTCTTCTCACTTCCTGTCTTACTAACACAATCAAACTCTACATTTTTGGGGTTCTGCCACGGCTAAATGAAAACTGGTGACTCTTGCAACCCATTCCTAAATGCTTGGCTGTAAATAATGCTGCATTATGTCAGATATCGTCATCAACCATGCATTTCCAGAGCTTCCTCTGCCTTAACTAATTAATATGAATATTTTTTCTTTCCCACAGTTCACGGACAATGGTGCTATCATATTCCGTCGCAATTCTTATGACCCCATTTACATAATGCCTTATCCATTAAGCTCTTTCTACAACTACGACTACAATACCCCACCCATGATTGCTGTTTTCTGGGCAGATGCTGACTTCTCCCGTATGGGTGATTTGTACTACCAGGTGAGACAAATCAATATTTTAAAATACATATTTACAAAAGAAAGCTAACTGTATGATTTTAGGGCTAATACATAAAAAGGAATCCAGTACAGCCTGATATATTGAAACCAATGTTGCCTTATACAGATATTTTTGTTTATTGCATATATAATGCTTGTAACTATTGCACAGGGACTGTATACATGAAATTACCATAGTTGTTACTTTTCTTTAAAACCATGTAAAACAGGAGCAGAGCAGAGCAGCTTGACAACATTAAAAAAGTCACAGTAAAGCTCAACACTCATATTACCATCTCATTTTAATATCTCCCTTGGATATATCAACAGCTATACAGTGCAAGTTGCCATTCAGTTTATACCACACCACATAGCTCTCTTTGTAAATTAGATTGCATAGACTGTAATGTATTGCCACTGTTACATTTCAAATCCTTGTCGCCATTAACCATATCAACAGTTGCAAATCAGCTATCATAAAGCCTTCTATTTAAAGCATATCTAAAGCCAACACCTTATTTAGCATTGGTTAGAACAGGAAATTATAAAAACCTCTGAGAAGTTTTTTGCCCTCTCTGCCTCATTGGGTGGAATTACCTTCACACATGAAGAAGTTATAGGAAATCTCAGTTGTCACCAAAACAAGTGTCCTCATTGGAAGATTTTCCCTTTCTTCCTATTCCCTATTCAAAATGTTGGATTGTCCTTCACTTTCATTCCTAGTGGAAATGTTCTCCAGAACACACAGTGATGAGCGAACTGAGCAGAGTTTCTGTTTGTTGGACTTTCGCTGAACAATTGACAACATTTGTGAACCACAAACAGAGCAGCAAACCCCACTGTAGCCTATGCGAGCCAAATCTTATTTATTTCTAATTTGCAAGCTTTTGGGAAACAAGAGCATGGGTAGCTGGTCACTGCCATGATGGACATGTAACAGGGCAAACAAATGTTTTTAAAAATACCAGAGGCTGCTTTCCAGTTCACTGCAAAGTAGCCCCTCCAAAAAGATCTAAAGGCACAATTTGAGAAAACCCCACTATACAATGGGGTTTATTCACTTGGCCGGCCATTGGCCGACAGCCTGCTACTGACTGCTGGGCGGAGCCAGCCGTCATCTCACGGCTGGCTCCGGCCACTTGCACAGACAGATCAGCGTCCCTGATTACCAGTTAACCAGGGACGCTGATCTCCAGATAGCCCGACGCTCCCGGAGTCTCCTGCTATTTATAGAGGCTGCCGGACGGCCAGGAGAGAAACACTTTCTCCCAGAAAGTTTTACTCTGCTCGATCGAGCAGAGTAAACCTTTCCCTGCTCTGTTGTCTTTTTTTTTTTCTTCTGACATCGGAGCCGTCAGAATAAAAAAAAATAAACAAAAATAAAAAGCACCATAGGAATGCATAGCTGCATTCCTATTGGCTATTTCAATTTGTAATAGCCAATAGCAAACTAGCTATTGCACCCGCCCACCACTGCTGTCAATCAGCAGAGGGGACCTGAAGTTCTCCATCAGGTCCCCTCTAGTGATTCACAGCAGCAGAGGGCGGGTGCAATTGGCTATTGCAAAGTGAAATAGCCAATAGGAATCTAGGAATCTAGTGGGTTTTTTAAAATTATTCTGACAGCAGCAGAACCGCCCTGCCAATAGAAAACAGTTGAGTGGAGGTAGCTGTCACTGCTAGCTCCGCCCAATCGTTTTCTATTTTATTTTTTCTATTTTTTTAACTGTTTTTCTATTCTGCTCGGTACCACAGAGGTACCGAGCAGTTGCGACCGCTGCAACCCCGGTAATTCCGCCATTATGTTTAACTTTCTTTGTGATAAGCACTGAGAGGTTGTTTCTAACAATCTTGTTTTTTACCTTCTAGGTTTATGACTTCCAGGCCAACCCATACCAGGATACAGACTTCAAAGCTAAACTTGAATCAGAAATAAATTCATATTCCATCCTCCCTATTTCAAATTTCAAGGCTCTCTGGGCAATAAAGATAACTTGGTATCGAGTTTTACCATATCCTGCATATTTCTTCAATGCTGCAGAGGTAAAATTGTACTAGAATGTATGCATCATGTTCCTGTTCATGTGTTATGATGGCCACAGATTTTTAATTCAGATTTTATCTGTTAGATTGAGAACATTGTCTGACAACTTTATATGTCTTTCTTTCTCCTTTTATATAATTTAAAATAAAGTAAAATAAATAAAATAAAGGGAATGTTTAATTAGGCTAGTGTATGTGGCCAGGCATTCACAATATAGACCAGTCTGTGCGTCACACTGACCTGCGCTGTGCGCCACACTAACCTCTGCACTGTGCGTCACACTGACCTCTGCACTGTGCGTCTCACTGACCCTGCGCTGTGCGTCACTCTGACCCTGCACTGAGCGTCACTCTGACCTCTGCGCTGTGCGTCACTCTGACCTCTGCGCCACTCTGACCTCTGCGCTGTGCGTCACTCTGAACTCTGCGTGGTGCGTCACTCTGACCTCTGCGCTGTGTGTTACATTACTGACCTTTGCGCTGTGCGTTACATTACTGACCTTTGCGCTGTACGTTACATTACTGACCTCTGCACTGTGCGTTACATGACTGACCTGGCGTAGTTAAGTCCGGGGCAGGATAGGGGTTAGGTGGGGCAACTGGTGGCGAGTAACTTTTAAGGCCTGGCTAGTAGCTGAGGACTTGAAATTTTGAGCCCTGATATAGACACATTCCTATATATGTTCCCTATAACATAGTAAATCTAAATTTTTCCTGTTCAGCTCTACTTTAAAGTTTCTGTTTGAGGCAACAACAGTGAATATACATTTCCTTATACCAGATACACTACAACAAAGCTGTTTCTGCCTCGGATGTACTCAGCAGTGTTGGTCTTTCTGTGCCCTGGTGCAGTGCATTTTAAGTATCCACTACCAGGAAGGATAGTTACTTTCCCCTGGCCTCCACGCAGTGTCCGGCCCTAATTTTAGCTAATCATCCTGTGGCTCCATGTCAGTGGCGGAACTACCGCCGGTGCAGGCGGTGCGGGCGCCCGGGGCCTCTGGTTCTGGGGTGGCCCAAGCAAGATGCCGGCCGCCGGATCAGTATCCAGCGCCCGGCGGGCCCCTGGTCTCTCCGCCGGGAGTGTCGGATCATCCGTTCATCCGACACTCCCGGCCAGTGGCATAGTGAGGGGGGGGTGGGGGGGGGGGGGGGGGGGGCCCAAAAAAAAATCTTGCACCAGGGCCCTTTGTTCCCTAGCTCCGCCACTGCTCCATGTAGTCCTGTGATGCAGCTGTCCTGAAATGAGAGGTTCTTCCTCTCATTTCAGGACAGCTGTCTGTGGGTCTCCAAACACAAATGGCTTCATTAGGCTTTACATATATACTTTCTGCTGGTTGATGATCACTCACGTAGGCATACCTGAGACATGGGACTGACAGGGTCAATAAATGACTGGTGTCTACTCACTATGTGCCTATAGCATTCTCCTATCACACACAGTTCTCTTTGGCTGCTGCCTGTTACCAGATCATGGGTACAAAATAAAATTACTGTACCACCAACATGGTATTTATACACATGTACATCATTAAATATATACTTTTATTAAACAATGACACTGAAATATTAAAGGGACATGTCCATTGTATAACAGCATGTTAATCACCCTAGCACATGTGAAGCACAGCAATTGTGTAGCACTGCAAAGCAGAAAGCGTGTAATGAGCAAATATGACTGCCTCCAAGAACATTCCTATATACAAATAATGCAGAGAAACAAGGTTTTATAAACCGTAATGTCATTGATAATATTTTATTACAAGCTGATCTCTTTCACTTGTATACTTAAACAAATATAAATATGACTACAAATATTAATATGACTATGCTTCCTCTGTAATGCACCCACAACCTTTAGTTTGCAGTAGCTAGTTACAGGTTTACATGGCTAGAAATAACATTTCAGTCACTCTATCATCCCCTTAGCTAGTAATACAGATTATTATTCTGCATGACTGACCTGTTTTCATGATTTTCCTTTACATATTCCTTGCAGACAAGCACCTACCAAGCTGTACTTGTCACAGACGGTGACTTCTCATTCTGCTTGATGCGTTATGCAGATGGAGGAATGAAATGGAATTATTACTCAATTCCTTCATATTACTTACCCAAAATGGGCTACTATAGGTAATTTTTCTGTTTGAGTAAATATATCTAACAAACAAGTATGGAAATGTCAAGTACCTTATTAATGTTTCATCTTTATTGAATAATGTTTCATGACAATATTCTTAACAGTTTGTGTATATTTAAATTAATGTATTTGTGTCACCTATAGCAACCAATCAAATAACAACATAGCTGAACTGGAAAGTGAGCTGAATTGGAGTCCTAGATTGTTCACTTCTCCTACCTTCTCCAAACTCTTCACCCTTTTGTGAATAGAAAGTTAGAAAATGAAGACTGATTGGTTAGCACACTCCTGGTGCGCAGGCAGCATCATAGCATCAGTTTAGAGAGTCTTTCTCGGGGCACGCAAAAAAAGTGTGGCTTCATAGGGCACTCCAAGGCAATGGAGCCACATGAAAACCTGGAACCTGGGGCATGGATCTTTGGACCGGCTCAACTAAGAAGAAAGGCAAGCGTTAAAAGAAGAAGCAGCAACACACAAGGTAATTAGTAAGGTCAACTGCCGTTATTGTTATTAAAAAGTTGGGGTAGTGGTTGTGGTGTGTCGTGGTCGTTGTGCAGCTCCTTGTGTTGTTAGACCGGAGTGTCTACCTGTGAACTAATGAACACCAGGAGTCCATCACCTGTGTGCCATCCATCTCATCACACCATCACACGTGAGTGCCCATCTCTCATTCCCACCCACCTTCACCTGATCCACTGCCATTCCCTGGTCCATCCACCTCCACAAAGTCTGAGCCAGTTAGTTGCGTTCCCTCCCTTTCTTTCTACCCTTTTGGGAACAACCCTGTACATTTTTTAGTGATTCACAATGAAATCCAATGGAGTACCTGGAACATTCTCCTCCCCCTGCCACACACTTTCACTGCACATCTGAAACCCTTCTGATTCTTCTGGTCGTTGTGCAGCTCCTTGTGTTGTTAGACCGGAGTGTCTACCTGTGTACTAATGAACACCAGGAGTCCACCTGTGTGCCATCCATCTCATCACACCATCACACGTGAGTGCCCATCTCTCATTCCCACCCACCTTCACCTGATCCACTGCCATTCCCTGGTCCATCCACCTCCACAAAGTCTGAGCCAGTTAGTTGCGTTCCCTCCCTTTCTTTCTACCCTTTTGGGAACAACCCTGTACATTTTTTAGTGATTCACAATGAAATCCAATGGAGTACCTGGAACATTCTCCTCTCCCTGCCACACACTTTCACTGCACATCTGAAACCCTTCTGATTAAGAGCTTAAATTTAAAATCTGATTTGTATTTGCCCCATCCACATGCCTTAGTTTCACATTTTAAATAATACACACACCTATTCTTTAGGAATGTTCTCTTTGTTCTATATTCTTATGTGTATTAAAATAGTTCTAGCTGAAATTTGATTGGTTACTCAACTTTCCTTTCCTCCACTTTTCATAATCAATGCAAATCTTTATATGACAAGAACATCTTATCGCAGTTCTTCAGATAACATTCCAATTGTCACGATACCATTGAGGGCACGTTCACTCCAGATGCCGTGCATTCCGGCCCGATTCTGGCCGGCACGCACTGCATCGCATCCGGCTCACTTTTTTTGTGGGGCAGGAGGGGGCATAGGGGGCCATTGAAGTGAATGGCACCGTAGCCACACCCTCCAGCCGCAATGCGATCGCCCGCACGTGCCTGCGATCCGTTCCGGTGCAATCAAAATGCTGCAAGCACTATTTTGATTGCACCGGAACGGATCGCAGGCACGTGCGGGCGATCGCATTGCGGCTGGAGGGTGTGGCTACGGTGCCATTCACTTCAATGGCCCCCTATGCCCCCTCCTGCCCCACAAAAAAAGTGAGCCGACTGCAATGCGTTGCAGTGCGTTCCGGCCAGAATCGGGCTGGAACGCACTGCATCTGGTGTGAACGTACCCTTAATGGTATTGTGGACAATTGGAATGTTATCTGAAGAACTGCGATTAGAAAAAACGATTAGAATTTAAAACTTGGCTTGCACACTGAGATAGCTTATTGCTTGCTGATTTATAGAATGCATGTAAAGTTTTATGAGCAGCAAAGCAACTCTATCAAACAGAATGTGATGTTATATATTTACTGTGTTTTTCATGGTTGTGTTTTGCTTGTAGCGGAGACTATTATTATGGTCGTCCCAACTTCCCAGCATTCAATGACCCACAAACAGAATACTACACCAGTATCCAGCAAAGGTACACTCCTGATCAGTACAGAGGATATAACACAAGTAAGTGCATAGATACTTCACCTGAAACATTTTACTGATAAAGTGTCTCTTGCATAGAAAACATTACAAGTCTATTGTGGTAACCCACGTCATTCTACATACTATGTAATCTAATATAAATGCATGTTTAATTTCCAATCTGCAGATAAAAAAGGCTACTGGGCATATCGGCTGGAATATAACACAGCATACACAGTGAATTCCAAGCAGCAATGTTTGAGCTGGTACTATAATGACCGTAATGTATTCCCTGATTGGATTCATTATTCACGCCCATGCCCTTGCTCATACTGGCAGGCCATATTTGATTCTTCCTACAGATGGGCAAGTGATCTACAGTACTATGGCATTCCTCAGAAAAACACAGGTCAGTCTTTTTGCTTCAGTATCTATTTGTTGCCATCATATTAGGAAGTAAGGGCGCAGAGTGCATTTATGTCAGAGCAGAAATCTCCAGATCAGAGAACCCCATGGAAGGAACACCACACCATGCATAAATGTCTCTCAACCTGAATTTATATCTGTCACTCATATTTCTCGCATATTGCTCTTACCCTGTACTTTGATCTTTTATTTGGTTCAACAACCTGTTCCCAGGTAAAAATTAAATTTGTTCTATAAACTTTTATTGCTTCAGTAATGTTTAATGTTCGTAAAAGCTGTAAAATCATCAGTATAACAATTTATGGAGGAGGGGGGAGGGGATATTTCAGGATGAAATAAATAAATTATCAATTGCATGAAACAACATATTTGCCTACAAGTAATATAGCACATAGTGTGTCTGAGTGTTTGTTTGTGTGCAAGTGCATTTTGCGGGTGAATATACATACATGCATGCATGCATGACATGCCAAACTATTAGGGAATCTCCTTTATAATATAAAAGTTAACCAGCACTTCAAAGTGCATTTGGTTTACTTGGGATTATTAAAGGTTAACTTCCCACCAAGACTGAGATTTTACTTTTATGCTTGTATATATACCTCGTATATATCTTTTTATATATTTTTAAAACTTCACTATTGGACAAAGTAACTTCTGTACCGTTGTCTGTACCGCTCTGTATGTCTGTAGCGTTCCCCAACAGAATTTTTTTAATGAAGGTGTTCTTAAATGTTTCAAATTTTTCACAGCTGGACTCCCTAATAATTAGTTTGGTTTGCAGTATTGAAAATCCACTAGGGTAGTGTCTTACCATCTTTATGAAAGTGTTTTCCATTAACACTTTGCAATACTGTACTGTAATCTATACTGAATATGACATTTCTTCTTTATCACAGGTTAACTTAAAGTAGTAGTAATACAGCGGCACAATGCAGAATACCACCAATACCACTGACCAGTTATATATATATATTTTTGCAAACAGGAACATTAAAACGATTTAGATTCTTCCCATGGTGGTGGTGTTGGGGGGTTCCCTCCTTTCAGTAATAACGTACAGTTTATGGCTCTCATAGCAGCACATGCCCAGGTCTGCCCTATAGGAACACTGGGAGTCATATACTTCAGAAGTCGCAGCAGAACACAGCCGATAAGGACTGTCTGAGGAATCAAATATTCAAACTCATCTATCACCCCCTGTGTTCCTATAGGACAGACCTGGGCATTTTATGGCCCGCATGCCATATCTGGCCCTTTGCCTGTGCCTTTATGGCCCACGGCCCGGACATGGGCTGAATGCTGACCTGCGCTCGTTCCTAAGTGACTTACTTTGAATCGTGGGCCCTTGATTGTTAGCGGGCAGCGGTGAGTCAGGAAGCTCACAGGGAGGAGAGGAGTAGAGGCATGTCCTCAGCGTGCACGGCTTGTGTAGTTTAAGCGGCGTGGGTGTGGCATGCGGCTCGTGTGTGGAGCCGCGAACAGGCAATTAAATTGATAGCCGACTAATCGACGATGGAAAACGTTGACAATGTTTTCCATCGTTGATTTTAATGTACTAAATCGAATAGTTGTTGCAGCTCAACTCCTGAGACTCCGCACAGCCCACCTGAGACTCCGCACAGCCCTCCTCAGGCTCCGCACAGCCGTCCTCAGACTCCGCACAGCCGTCCTCAGACTCCGCACAGCCTCCTCAGACGCCGCACAGCCATCCTCAGACTGAGCAACACAGAGTATGTAGCTTCATATTATTCTGCATTGCTATATAATGTATTCCTGAGATTTGTAGTCCTCTATGGTTGTTGGTATTCTGTATTGCTGTATAATATATTGCTGTGTGTTGGGCCTCCATGGTGGATCAGTGGCTTTAGACCCGCTTCTGTTCTCCCTTCTTTTGGTGCGGCAGCACCCCTCCGGAACCACCATGGAGTGTAGGCTTGAAATCACTCAAGTCTCTCCTCCATGACAGATTAGAAGGGGCAATGCCTTGAAAATTGAAACAAGCCCTAAGCTTGTAAGTGGCTCCTAAATTAACAAAGCAGCACTGGAGAATGAGGGGATTTGAAGGTGGATCAGTAAGGGAAAACATAGGCATGGGAACAGTTTGTCTAGAGCATTGAACTATGTATTGATTTGTGGGGGGCGCTAATGAAAGACTTTCCCACGGGCGCCTAATTTTTTACCCAAATAGAGCTTTCTTTTGGTGCTATTTGATCGTCGCTGGTTATTATTTTATTTTATTTTTTATATAAATGAAAACAAAAATCATGGGAAATAAATATTTTCAACTTTTTGTTATACAAAATATCAAATAAAATCAAATTTCTTCATAAAATTAGGCCAAAATTTATTCTGCTAAATGTTTTTGGTAAAAAAATAAATCCCAATAAGTGTATACTAAGTGGTTTGTGTGAATTTGGTACCAATTATAAGTCTTTTGAAAACATGGTTTTTATCCATATGGTGTCGAACAATAAAATCGGTATTGCTTAGAGTAAAGGATTGGTTTAGGAATGATATGGCTGGTATATTTTTTTCAAACCTTGGTGTGTCTGCTAGATAAAATCTTATAATTTGAGGAAGCTGAACCCCCCCAGCAAAAAAAATTATCTACGGCCCTGGGTTAGGTTATGATTTAGGGTTGTGGAGGAGGTGAGACAAAATGTTAATGACTTGATGTGGTGGTTAAACATTAGGAGGAGTTCAAGGGGTCTATTCACTAAGCTGCCGAAGGATGGCCATTGGCCGGCCGACAGCCTGCTACTGACTGCTTGGCGGAGCCAGCCATCATCTCACGGCTGACTCTGGCCACTTGCACAGACAGATCAGCGTAACCAGGGACGCTGATCTCCAGATAGCCCAACTCTCCCGGACGCTCCGGGAGTCTCCCGCTATTAGATTTTTTATAAACAGACCAAGGGGTCTATTCACGAAGCAGCCGAAGGATCTAGCCTTTGCTTCTCCCGGAAAGTTTTACTCTCCTCGATCGAGCAGAGTAAACCTTTGCCTGCTCTGTTGTCTTTTTTTTTTCTTCTGACATCGGAGCAGTTGGCTGCCGTCAGAATAAAAAAATTAAAAAACACCATAGGAATGCTTAGCTAGATTCCTATTGGCTATTTCACTTTGCAATAGCCAATAGCAAACTAGCTATTGTATCCGCCCACTGCTGCTGCCAATCAGCAGAGGGGACCTGAAGTTCTCAATCAGGTCCCTTCTGGTGATTGAGAGCAGCAGAGGACGGGTGCAATAGCTAGTTTGATATTGGCTATTGCAAAGTGAAATAGCCAATAGGAATCTAGCTAAGCATTCCTATGGTGTTTTTTAATTTTTTTATTCTGACGGCAGCAGAACCGCCCTGCCAATATAAAACAGTTGGGCAGAGCTAGCTATCACTGCTAGCTCAGCCCAATCATTTTCTATTTTATTTTTTCTACTTTTTGAACAGTTTTTTCTATTCTGCTCGGTACCACAGAGGTACCGTGCAGAATAGCCAAGCCGAATGCTGCTCGGTGGCATTCGGCTATTCACTCACTGCTGTTCGGCATCTGAAATCATCCGTCCAAGCCTGAAGTGAATAGCCGAACAACGTTCGGATCACTTCACTTCGGGTCGGTTATTCACTGGGCTGCTTACGGCAGCTTAGTGAATAGACCCTTAAGTGTTTTGTGCTTTTTTTTAAAGGGATGGCTCAGTGTTAAGGTAAAAGTGAGTTGGGGGGCGTGGCTTGGCTATGGCAGCGTGAGGACGCACATTGAGCTCTGCTATCTCAAGAGACTTTTTCAGTTGATCAAGACATCCTTTCAACCCGTTATTGATGTCGCTTAAGGGCAAAACTCGCTCTGACAACAGCCAGCGCCCACAGACCTCTCTACAGCGCTACCTCTCATCTCCAGCGCCGACGACCCGCAGCTCTTCCAGGACGGCCATGGCGTCTGACACGCAGGGTAAGGCCCCGGGGCATGCTTCACCATCTCACCCTCGTGACACCCACACCTCGGATGCTTCCAACCCATCGCGGGCACCCACCTCTACTCCCGATCCCAGCCCGATCGAGGACCCGGTCATCCCGCTCACCATGTCCCCACAGCCACATCCAGGGACGGCCGCTTCCCTGTCCGCAGGTGAGATCTCCTCCATTCTCCTCTCTCTCCCCACGCGACAAGACATGGCCGCCCTTGTAGCCAAAATGGAGGCCGCACTCAGGAAAGACATAGCTGGCATTAGCAGCACGGTCTCCCGACTGGAATCGGAGGTCTCTACCCTGTCAACAGGACAGAACCATTTGGCCCACCGACTTGACCGCATGGAAACGGAGACCGCAGCCCATGACCGCCTCCTATCCACCCTGTTCCTCGCGCACGACAACCTGGAGAATAGGTCGCGACGGAACAATGTGAAACTACGGGGGCTCCCGGAGGCTACCGCTGCGGCAGGCCTTCGCCCTACAGTTACTGCCATCCTCAATACCATCCTAGACAAGCCCGGACTCCCCCCTGGAGATAGACTGAGTCCACCGCGTGGGGTGGGCCTAGACCTGACGGGGACCTGAGGCCTAGGGATGTCCTCTGTCACGTGCACTTCTTTGCTGAAAAAGAGGCCATCATGCACACGGCGTGGCAGAAAGGCCCCATCCCCTTTGATGGAGCGGACATTACCATCCTCCCGGACCTCTCCCGCCGCACGCTACAGATGTGACGGACCCTGCAACCCCTCCTCGCTGAGATCCGTTGGGCCGGAGGCCTCTACACCTGGGGGTATCCCTTCAGCTTGAATGTGCGCCGCAATGGCCGGTCCTTCCTACTACGCCACCCGACCCAATTGGAGGACTTCTTCGCATTTTTGGAGAGGTCACCGGTGGAGATACCGAATTGGCTGTGCCCTGACTTAGACGCGGAGCACCGGCCCCTACCACAGCAACGCCACCGCCGCAGCACCTCCTGGACAAGGCCCAGGGCCTCCCGCCCTGCACCCACGGCTAACGAACCCTGATCCTCCCGTGCACTACACATCACCCTCTGCCTGTCCCAGAAACTGCCGTTCTATGCTGGACACCCTGACGATCACCACCGGGAA
Organism: Nanorana parkeri; assembly: GCF_000935625.1. NCBI lineage: Eukaryota > Metazoa > Chordata > Amphibia > Anura > Dicroglossidae > Nanorana > Nanorana parkeri. The sequence goes on along the minus strand of NW_017309136.1, from coordinate 49,728 downwards.
GCACTCTAAGACCTTGCAGAACTTGCCCCCTTGACATCACAGCTGTGGATGGATATTCGCTATATATCACTGTGGGTGCCAGGTAGACTCTCTGCAGTCTTTGCTGTTATGAGCTGGATGATATCTCTGATGTCTCTGCACTTTTGTTTCTCCCCAATACACCTACTCCGTCACATGGTTCTTCTGCTGGTCGAGACCTGACGCAACGCCCACCTTAAGGACTCTCCTCGGAGGCCATATTCGGTGCAACGGACCACTCATCGGGAAATGGAAAGGTACACCCCCTCCTCTCCCTTTCCCTCCCCTCCTCCCCCCCTTCCTACCAATCTCCTTCCTTCCCCCATCTCTTCCTCCCCTTACCCCATCCCAGGTGCCCCTTTCCCGTGCCAGTGGACGCTTGGCGCCGACCTTCAGGCACAGTTCTGAGGCACTATGGAGTGTCCACTCCACCATTACATTTTCTGTTGCAAATGTTACTGTTGTTCTCAGAGTTCGTGATTTCTGAGTTTATTGTTCTATACTTAATGATGCCATGATTGATGTCTTTGTTGTTGACGTTGGGACCGTGTTCGCGTGTCCCTCCCCACGCAATTCTTGCTGTCTCGAAGGTAGCATCTCACAATGTTCGGTTTTACCCTTACTGTGTTTCCCTGTTCGCAGGTCGTAGCCCACCACCTTCCCCCACATAGGCCCTCGGTATCACGCAGGCCCTCGGGGACCCTTAACTCCCCTGTAGGACCTGTGGTGGTCCGACTAGCTGGTTCGCCAGCAATTTAGTCGCTGTCACCCGCAACCCCCTCAACTAAACTTCCACACATCTCTTTTTTATTTCCCCCCCTTCCCCCTTTTCCTGCCCCCCCACTCACCCACCTTTCTCATTTCCTCCTTCTTCCTCTCACTCCTCCCTCTACCACTCCCCCTTCCCCTTTCTTTTTCTGCCTTCTTCTCCTTT
>NW_017309136.1:34576-47796 GCF_000935625.1 Nanorana parkeri | reverse complement strand
GTGGATGGATATTCGCTATATATCACTGTGGGTGCCAGGTAGACTCTCTGCAGTCTTTGCTGTTATGAGCTGGATGATATCTCTGATGTCTCTGCACTTTTGTTTCTCCCCAATACACCTACTCCGTCACATGGTTCTTCTGCTGGTCGAGACCTGACGCAACGCCCACCTTAAGGACTCTCCTCGGAGGCCATATTCGGTGCAACGGACCACTCATCGGGAAATGGAAAGGTACACCCCCTCCTCTCCCTTTCCCTCCCCTCCCCCCCCCCTTCCTCCCCATCTCCTTCCTTCCCCCATCTCTTCCTCCCCTTACCCCATCCCAGGTGCCCCTTTCCCGTGCCAGTGGACGCTTGGCGCCGACCTTCAGGCACAGTTCTGAGGCACTATGGAGTGTCCACTCCACCATTACATTTTCTGTTGCAAATGTTACTGTTGTTCTCAGAGTTCGTGATTTCTGAGTTTATTGTTCTATACTTAATGATGCCATGATTGATGTCTTTGTTGTTGACGTTGGGACCGTGTTCGCGTGTCCCTCCCCACGCAATTCTTGCTGTCTCGAAGGTAGCATCTCACAATGTTCGGTTTTACCCTTACTGTGTTTCCCTGTTCGCAGGTCGTAGCCCACCACCTTCCCCCACATAGGCCCTCGGTATCACGCAGGCCCTCGGGGACCCTTAACTCCCCTGTAGGACCTGTGGTGGTCCGACTAGCTGGTTCGCCAGCAATTTAGTCGCTGTCACCCGCAACCCCCTCAACTAAACTTCCACACATCTCTTTTTTATTTCCCCCCCTTCCCCCTTTTCCTGCCCCCCCCCTCACCCACCTTTCTCATTCCCTCCTTCTTCCTCTCACTCCTCCCTCTACCACTCCCCCTTCCCCTTTCTTTTTCTGCCTTCTTCTCCTTTCCAGTTTATACCCCCCCTCTGATCCTTGGAGATGCCCCCTCTGAAGGTCCTCTCCCTCAACACCAGAGGGCTCAATATTCTGGAAAAGCGCACGATGCTCCTCCGCGACCTCCACCGCCAACGAATTGACATGGCGCTATTCCAAGAAACTCACTTCCAGACCGACCATATACCCCGACTAGGTGACTGAAGATATCCCACTGTATTCCACAGCAGCTCGCCCGATAAACGCTCTAGAGGCGTTAGCATTGTTCTCTCCCATTCCCTCCCATGGTTGTTTCTAGATAGCTATGCTGGGGAAGAAGGCCGGGTACTCTTTGTGAAAGGCACTGTTGACTCCCAAACAGTTACTATAGCCAAAGTGTACCTGCCAAATCCCGACCAAATCACCTTTCTCACACGAGTCCTGTCCCGTCTGGCTGACTTGCGTGAGGGGCTCCTCATTTTGGGAGGGGATTTTAACTTTGTCCTCGACCCTCGCCTGGACTCTTCCGCGTCCTCCTCCCATCTCTCCTTCAGTAAGTTGAACCGTATTAAAAAGTGCTTCTTCGACCACCAACTAACCAACCAACTAATGTATGGCGCATACAGCACCCTTCGACGAGAGACTACACCTTTTTCTCCCATCTTCACCAGCGTTACACCCGTATCGACTTTTTCTTTGTACACCATAATCAGCTCACCCGTGTCCTCTCCACAGATATTGGAAACATCACCTTTTCGGATCATGCCCCGGTCATTCTCGCGTTCTCCCTCACTGGCCCTCCCCCGGGACCGTGGCAGTGGAGACTCAACGAGTCCCTTCTACACGACCCCGGCATCTCCGCCTCCCTAGAGCATGTCCTGCGCCTCTTCTTTGCAGAAAATGCTACCCCGGATGTGTCCCCCTACACATTGTGGGAAGCCCACAAAGCGACGATCAGAGGGATCCTTATCGCTCACGGCGCTAGGCTCAAGAAACAGAGACTGACCCGGATCACCGAACTCCTCACCCAGATCCGCCACCTCGAATCCAGGCATAAGAACCAAGTGGACAAGACAGTTGGGATGCAGTTATGCACCTTGCGGGAACAACTCTGGACCCACTGCCTCGACCGGGTCAGGGCCTCCCTTGCCAAGTGTAGACGCTCATTTTACGAGTATGTCAACCAATGTGGTGCATATTTGGCTAGAGCCATACGTCAGCGCCATGCCAGACACCACATCCCCCTCATTATTAAACAACCAAATACTAGACTCACCAAGCCCACAGACATTGCCTCCGCCTTCAGCGAATACCATTCGTCCTTATATAACCTGTCGCCCGCCACCCTCGCCCAAACACCTCGCCCGCGACTGACATGCATAACCAAGTATATATCGGACTCAGGCATGCCCGCTCTAGATCCTTCCATCTGCACGCTATTAGAATCCCCGATCACCCCCCCTGAACTTGAACGCGCCATCAAAACCTCCCAGACTGGTAAAGCCCCCGGCCCTGATGGTTTCACTCTCCACTACTTCAAACAGTTCCTACCCCTTCTCTCGAACCCATTCTTATCGGCCCTCAATTCTCTACGGGAGGGCAATCCTGTCCCACCCGAATCACTCCTGGCCCACGTCACGGTCATTCCTAAGGATGGCAGAGACCCTTCCCTATGCCCTAGTTACCGACCCATCTCACTCCTAAACGTTGATACCAAACTATTCGCCAAGATTCTCTATCACCGCCTATCCCCCCATATAACAGACCTGATACATTTGGATCAGGTAGGCTTTGTCCCAACGAGGGAGGTCAGGGACAATACCACCCGTGCCTTGGGGCTCATCCACTCTGCCCTGTCGTCCGCCTCCCCCTGCGTCCTACTGTCCACCGACGCGGAGAAGGCGTTCGACAGGGTAGACTGGGATTTCCTTGCCTCCACTTTGGACGCGGTGGGTCTGGGCCCCTTCATGAAGACCTGGATACGCTCACTCTATTCCAACCCCTCTGCGAGAGTCCGAGTGAACGGGGTCCTCTCTCCGCCTTTCGCCATTTCGAATGGCACCCGCCAGGGATGCCCCCTCTCTCCCCTGCTCTTTATCCTTATCCTGGAACCCTTCCTCAGAACTATCCGCTCTAACCCTGATATAAAAGGGGTCCAAAGGTGTCATACCCAACACAAGGTGGCCGCTTTTGCAGATGACCTTCTGTTCTTCCTTACTTCCCCTGACGTCTCCCTTCCACTAGTCTTATCCAAAATAACCAAGTACGGCGAACTCTCCAACTTCTTAGTTAACTCACACAAAACATGCACATTTCCCTCTCGGGACCGCGGTTGCAACGGGTGCTAACCAATTTCCCTTTTAAGTGGTCCCCGATTTCCCTGAAATACCTGGGAGTACATCTCCCGCGACACCTTTCACAGGTATACCCCCTCAACTTTCCACCGCTACTTGCCGCTATCACCACCGACCTCAAGACTTGGTCTAAGGGCACTTTCTCCTGGATGGGGAGGTGTAACATCCTTAAACAATCAATACTTCCCCGCCTTCTCTACTCACTCCAAGCCCTACCAATAAGGATCCCATCGACCTTCTTCCGCCGACTGAGAACCCTATTCACCTCCTTCGTCTGGGCGGGCAAACCCCCCCGACTCAAGTATAATATCCTTTGCATGCCAAAACGCTCCGGGGGTATGGGATTGCCTGACCTCCACTTATACTACATGGCAGTTCACCTCACTTGTGTAGTGGACTGGTGCCGAAATCGAACATCTAAACTATGGACGGACCTTGAACAATCCTTTTCCCATGTTCCACTCTCAGGCCTCCCTTGGTGTTCCTCACCCTTACCACATGCCGTACAGACGCACCCCACCATCATGCCCACGCTACAGGTAGCCAAATCTGCCTTTTCCCAATACGCCCTTTCTCCCGACCCCTCACCTCTGCTCCTGATCCTAGGCAATTCAGCCTTCCCACCGGGAACAGAGGACCCCACATTCCGAACTCTCAAATCTCCGGGTAAAGGAAGGGCACTTCACTTCCTGACGGGGGCTTCCTGGCCCTCCGAGTTCAGGGTTCCCACCCGCCAAGGTCCTGCACCTCTGGACCCGTGGAGAACTCAGCAACTTCCCCACTTCCTAAGATGACTGCCGACCCCCTCGCAATTCTCAAGAGCTCTGACCCCATATGAGTCGGAATGCTCCCGACAAGATCCTGCTCACCATGTTCTCTCCATGTGTTACAAACAGCTCATCTCTAGCTCTTCTGACCCGACACCATGGTTCCTTACGAAATGGGAGGAGGACTTGGGGATCCGATTTAGTTCAGAGGAAAGCGGGAAGCTGCTCACACTCTCTTACCAATCGTCGATCAGCAATAAATACCAGGAGTCAGGCTACAAGCTAGTCACCAGATGGTACAGGACACCTCCACTCCTACACTCTATATTCCCACAGACATCCTCCCACTGCTGGCGATGCGGGGCTCCACACGCTTACATACTACATATATTTTGGTCGTGCCCCACCATCCAAACCTTTTGAGATCAGGTCCATGTCACAATCCAACGGTTCACTGATTCCCCGGTGCCTCTAGACCCGGCCTTCTTCCTCCTCCACCACAACACTACCTCACTCAAGACCTACAAACGTTCAGTGGTACGACACCTAGTCAACGCGGCCCGGCTTGCATCCCGGCCCTGTGGAAGCGACCTGAACCCCCCACTGTTCTCCAATGGCTGGACAGAATACACGACATATACCTCATGGAGGACCTTACGAGCTCACTCAATTACACCCCAGCCAAATTCCGGAACACTTGGTACTACTGGATGGAGTTTCTCAACTCTCCTGAGTATGAGGCCCTACGCCAAGGACACGTTGAATAGATCTCCAAGACAGAGCATGCCTTGCGCCTCTTCTCCGCTCCCCCCTCCTTGACTGCTATGCTCCCCCCTCCTTCACCCACCTCCCCCCCAACCCCCTCCCCCACACTTCCCTCTTGTATCCCATTCTCCGGCTTTCCATTCTTCCCGCAGCCTCAGTGCTGCTATATCCTCAGATAGTAGCAAGACCCGATTTCATACCTCTGCAGTAGCACTCAAGCGGAGGACCCAGTTCACCTCTCCTAGCCAACTTTCAATGACACAAAAACCAGGATCCCCTCATGTTTTTCCTACAACTGAAGTAAGGGTCTAGAGTAGATACTCATGCCCCCGTATAACAAACCTTTACCCTGCTCTCATGGACACATGTGGGGCCGTTGCTGCAACTTGCATTTTTCCCTTTGTATTTTTATGTAAAATGTGTACACCTTCTCTTTTTTTTTCTTTCCCCCCGCTGTGTCACCCTTGGAAAACTGTGAAAACCCTACCTAAATAAAGAATTTATTAAAAAAAAAGGTAAAAGTGAATTATATTTTACAGAATCCTTTAACATAATGAATAAAACACTAGCCAACCACAATGTTAACACTGCTTTTAATCTCCGAGTGCCTTTTACAAAAAAAAAACAAATGGGTGAGCCATTTTCAAATGAAATTGTGCGCATGGTACATTTGTCACATTCTAAAACTGTGCTGTTGGGATGTTTTTGATCCACAATTTTTGAATCACTTACAATGAATGTACATCTAGTGTGATGTTATTATCCAGATATGAATATATTATTGCGTTGTCTATGGCATTTACTACTTGTTTCCTTTTTTCAGACTGGTATAGTCAGTACTACAGCTTTCAGACTGCATTTTCAACTTGGTTTGGAGGAGGAACGAGGTGCTACTACAATTATTGGGGTAGCTTGTCCTACGGAGAGAAAGAAAGATATTTGCCAACTCCCTGGGAGTATGAGAACAGCTGGCTTCGGTGGTATGACCCATACTATTACTACAACTCGTATTATAGCTATTACCTCTCACAGCTGCAGACAATCAGAAGTCAATACCAAGGTAACTAAGATCACAATAAATAAAAGTACTTTCTACTGTATGCATTACCTAGGTCATACATTTTTTAATATTTGTTCTAATTATTTGTAGGAACCCCATGAGGGTTTTTCCACATCTTATTTACTAAATTCACATATGGCATGGAATGTTTTCATGTTCTACACTGACATTACTTTATGGAATAAGCATAACATATATTACCATTGGTGTATTAGAATTTTTACATGTTTTCTTTATTTTGCACTTGCAGCAAATGAAGTGGATCCATATAACAACTGTTGTGTATACTCTGGTTCTTCATACCACTGTAATTTATACCGAGAAAGAAGACCTTATGATTACTGCTTTGGGTATATTCCACCAAGTTTTGGTAAGCTATCAGTAAATCACTCTTAAGCACATTTCAAAGTGGTATTACAGCCAACTTCATTTTTATCAGTATTTTATATTCAAAGTAAACCTGTCCCTAGGCAGTGTTGTATGATGTAGCATCACTAGCCAATAACTAGACCAGTACATACACTTGGGGGTGTATTCACTAAGCTGTCGTAGGCAGCCGTGTGAATGACCGACCTAAAGCAAAGTGAGCCGAATGCTGTTCAGCTATTCACTTCAGGCTGGTACGGCTGATTTTAGCTGTATATCAGCTGAAATCAGCCGTACATCGGGCGGCTTCGGGTCGGCCGAACATGCTCAGCATGTTCAGCCGACCCGAAGTGCAGAAGGAGTTCAACTCAGCCGATCCAACATCTGGATCGGCTAGGCCGAACCTCCGGCAGGCTACTCGTTGCTGTTCGGTCTATTCTTATAGATAGCGAACATCAGTGAGTGAATAGCCTAATGCCGCTGAGTGGCATTTGGCTCGGCTGTTCTGCTCGGTCCCTCTGTGGTACTGAGCAGAACAGAAAAATAGTTTAAAAAGCAGAAAAAAAAAGTAGAATACGATTTTGCGGAGCTATCAATGACAGCTAGCTCCGCCCAACTGTTTTCTATTGGCCGGCGGTTCTGCTGCCGTCAAAAAAAAAAGAAAAAAAACTCTCCCGGGTGCTCCGGGAGTCTCCCGCTCCCAGCCGCCAAGGAGAGAAACATTGCTTTTTCTCCTTTTTTCTTTATTCTGACACAGAGCCGTGTCAGAATAGAAAAAATAAATAAATACATTTTTGGCGATAGGAATGCATTGCTAGATTCCTATTGGCTATTTCAATTTGCAATAGCCAATAGCAAACCAGCTATTGTACCCGCCCTCTGCTGCTGTCAATCAGTAGTGGGGACCTGATGTAGAACTGCAGCAGAGGGCGGGTGCAATGCTAGTTTGCTATTGGCTATTGCAAATTGAAATAGCCAATAGAAATCTAGCACTGCATTCCTATGGCCCAAACATTTTTTTTCTTTTTTCTATTCTGACACGGCTCTGTGTCAGAATAAAAAAAAATTAAGAAAAAGCAGTGTTTCTCTCAATGGTGGCCGGGAGCGGGAGACTCCCGGAGAGCCCGGGAGAGTTTGCTGTCTGGAGATCAGTGTCCCTGGTTAGCTGGTAACCAGGGACGCTGATCTCTCTGCAAGTGGCCGAAGCCAGCCGTAACATCACGGCTGGTTCCGCCCAGCTGTCAGAAGCAGGCTGTCGGCCGGCCGCTCGGCCAGCTTCGGCTTTCAGCGCGGCTCAGCCAAGCCGAACATGCTCAGCATGTTCAGCAGAGGCGAAGTGTAGAAGGAGTTCGACTCAGTCGATCCAACATCGACCAGCTTCGGCTTTCGGCGTGGCTCAGCCGAGCCGGGGCATATGCCTTCGGCTCAACTGAGCCGCTCGGCCAAGTTCGGGAGCTGTATGGGCTATAGTGAATAGCCCGTACAGCACCCCTTCAGTTCTGCTGAACCGAAGGGGTCCTGGGGCCGAAGCTAGCCGAAGGATCGGCCTAAGCTACGGCTAGATCCTTCTGATGCTTCGTGAATAGACCCCTTGGTCTGTTTATAAAAAAGTAGATAAAAAGGACTTCCTTTTCAAGTTTTATTTCACCACAGTTTCTTTAGTAATATTCTCCTTATATATAAACATGTGAAACTAAAATAGAGTGGAATAATGCTGAAAAAAGGCATTGTAAACTGTTCAAAAAACAAAAGCTGAGAAATATGAAAGAAATGCTTTTCATGCTGTTCATTATTTATCTATTTCATTTGTCAGGATGGCTGTTTGGAGACCCTCACATCAACACACTGGATAGTGTACAGTATACTTTCAATGGGCTGGGAGAATTTACCTTGGCCAATGTTAGAGATGAGAATAACACACTTATCTTCACACTCCAAGGACGCACAACCAAAGCTGGTAATGACACACAGGCAACTAACTTCGTTGGATTGGCTGCAATTATTCAAAATCAGACAACGGTAAGATTTGTGTATCGGATAGTGGAGCCTTTGTGCTTTATAGGAGGTGTACATGGTAACAAAAGTAGCAAATAACTTCCACATGGTAAAGGTTTTTTGGTGTTGCCTAAAGCTAAAAACACTATATAACCAGTGGATGGTGTTTATTTGTTTTAGGTGGAGTGGTTACTACAGGGCAGCAATACAACCATTGTGAGGATTAATGGCACCACATTTACTTTACCAGGTAAGGCACCTTTGGTTTTTGCTGATTAATAGGCTGTTGAACAATATTAAAACATGTCCAGTTGAATTTGACTAGCAACTGCTTCTGGCTAATGCATGAGCTGGATAAAGCAACTTTCTCTACGTCTCTTAAAAGTAATTTGATAGAAATGAACACACCATTAATTAATTAATTTAACATTGGCTTACACATATATTATCTGATCATTTTATTTGTGTCATATGGGTGTAGCGCTCACCCCCGAAGGAGCCGCTGAATAACCGGATATTTCTATCCCCCTACACCAATGTACCGCCCAAAGCGTGGATCCACAGCACACCAACACACCTTTGAACAGTTTTATAGCAGATTTACTGACAAATCAGAGATGAACAACTATGATACAATAGTAATGACAGAAATCACCAACAATAATGTGTATCAACAGGCTGAGGCACTCTGCGACCCAGTAACTGCAGCTATCTGCTGTCAGTACTGAGGTATGTGAGGTCAATTGTCTCTAAAGGCTTTCCCCTGAATGGGGTGTATGTCCCTTTAAGGTCTCCCTTTAACAATGTCCAAACCTCCCTATACTACTGGCCAGTAGTGGTGTCCTAAGCTAGCCGGCGTTGGGGCCCTTACTGTAGTGCAGATATGAACAGCAAACAGGTTGTCAACGTGGCCAAAGGCCTCTCACCAATCCTCAGGTCAGTTGGAAAGATATGAAGACTGCTGGCAGGAACTGGGCGTCCTCTCTCTCTCTCTCTCTCTTCAGTTCAGGCGACATAGAGGGAAGTCATCTGGGTCCCCGACAAAAGGTCCTCACCCATCCAGGATGTTTGCAGTCCTCTCATTTGGCTCCGTCTGGCTCCCTCTCTCTCTGCTGGGCTGGCTGGATCACTCCGGCGGCTGGTTCAGCCATGCAACTATGCCTTGGTTCAGGCGCTCGAACACAGTCTCTCTGGTTCAGCAGATGAACTTCCGTCCTTCAGAGCGCTGCTGTACAGATTCTGTGTGTGCCAATCTGTCAGTGGGAATCACACAGCTCTGCTGCATGCAGTCCTAATTCACACAGTGCCACACACAGGCCTGTCTCCTCCAGATCCCCTCAGTCAGACTGGGCACGCTCAGTCACTGCCGTACATAGCCCTCCTCCTTCCTCTCGCACAGCATCCTGGGAGTGGTAGTTCACAAGAGCTCTATTAGCAATCCCCAGTGTCAGCTCTGCACTGCCATCCCCACAAATCTCTGCTTCAGATCACACACAGGGACAAGTTAACTCCTTACAGTTAGGAACAAGAATCGCTGTGATAGCACATATATGTATATTATATAGGGGCTACATGGGTATAGTTTAATCTTCAATATTTTGCTTTCCTTAAAGATAATTCTACACATTTGGATAAGGTGTCACTGGAGAAGACAGAGAATAATGAAATACAGGCTTCATTTGATGGTGGGATCTCAGTCACAGTGTCTGCTAAGGTGGGAGCTTTGAGCTTTACCACAATGCTAGATGTTATTTACAAGAACAAGACAGACGGCCTTCTGGGTGAGCTATGTTTTATGATTCATTAACACTAAATGCAAAATAAAATGGAAAACTTTTCCCGCACGGAGACTACTAATAATGAGAACACGCCCAAAAGTGAAAGTGAAAATTAACACTGATGAAATGTCATTTTAGGTGTGTTCAATGATGATAAAACTGATGACCTCATGGCTGCCAATGGAACAAAACTGGAATATGACGGAGTGAAGCTCCCCAATGAATCTCTTATTTTTGAAATTGGAATGACATGTAAGTATCTGGTCAAAATATTTCCATACCATTTGGATAAAGCTGAACAATACACAGATATAAAAGACACATATTACTGCATCTATGTATCATTCATACATCATTAAAACCTGACTTTGAACTGGTGTCAGACTATTGCAATCCCTTTACCACAGGGCCAGGGTGTGAAAATAAGAAGCAGCATAGGGAGCTAATAAGTTCATGTGCTGACAAGAAGCAGATAGATAGATAGATAGACACAAAGTAGAGTGACAGGGAAATGAGCTCATCACTGTGTTGTTTCTCTTTTCACTGCCCAGTCATTGCAGCAAAAGCTGTTTTTTTTTCGGGAGTTCTACATTAATGTTTCAATCCTTCAGTTATGTTAGTATTGAAATGTCCTCTCATATGCTGTCCTTTTACATCAGTCTCTTTACTGGCTTCAAATCAACAAAAGAATAAAATTCATCTTACCACTCTTTGACTTCTAAGCACTTAAGCACGGCACCTATCCTGCACTTCTATTTCTGGCCTTATACACAGACTGCCCTCTCTGCTGCCTCACTGGTCTATTACTGCACTATTCACCCTTCCAATAGGATTTTTCTAAGACAGCCCCCATTTCTACCTCGTCCTCTTAGACTATCCTCCATCTTTAAAATGTGTTTACACTCTCTTAAAATCTCCTTCCTCATATTTGACTGTCCATCTTTTTCTCTACTCCAGTCATTCATTACCATGCTACTAACTCTGTTTTTCTAATCTTTCCCCAACACTTAGCTAACTACATATGTAACAATCTTTTTCCACACTGTCACTTATAGCTACCAAAACCTTATGTAGTATAATGGTCTGCCGGATGTAATCCATATTCAATGGTTTTACAGATAGGACCTCATATTACTTAGTTTTGTCCCACTATACACGTTACAATCTGACCATACAATCTTTGTGCAATCAACTTTAGGTTTACCAGAACAATATAACATGATAACATGAGGACCTGCCTAAACAGGGGCGGACTGGGCCCGGGGGCAGGGTGGCAATTGCCCCCCGGGCCTCTCTGGTGACTGTAAAAATGTCCCCCGCCGGCACAGCAGAAATCGCTTTGTTCATCTCTCCCCTGTCGGCCCCTCTGCTCCCGCAGCAGCGTGGGAGGAGAAGAAGCAGCTCTTCTTTTTTTTTCAATTTAGAGCACGTAAAAGAAGATTGTAGGTTTGGATGGCACAGTTACTATGTGGTTGAATTCAGCACCCAGGAGCACTATAACTTGTAACCAACGCACAGGGTTGCTGTGTGCTGTAAAAAAAATCACTGTCACCATAGAGATGAATGCACTGTAACACAAAGAGGTGAAAGGAACCTTTTAGAAAACCAATTATAAAACAGTGTCAAGAAAGTCTCCCTTTCAAATGCTCAGAAATTTGCCTTTACATTAATTTAAATATGTTGACATCATGTAACTTGCATGCATTGCTACATGCATTGAAATGCATTGCCATATCTATATGTCAGTTAACATGCATTTCTGACAAAACACATGCGTGTACTTGTTTCCATGTACAATGCAGATAAGGGTGTCACATGTTAGAGCATGAAATAAATTATGTATATCGAAAGCAAAAACTTGTTACTCTTGCATAGAGTAGAAAAGGGTTAGAGCCCCTAGTTTTTGCCATTTGTGAGTAGATTTCCTCCCACTTTCTGCTCTGTAGACACAACAGGAAACAAGAGGACATTTCTCTTAAGTGAGGGAAATCGTCTTGTATGCAGATGTTATAGAACACGTTTCCCCATTGGAAAATTTCCCTCTTTTTTGGTGCCAACTTAAACTTCTGGATTTTCCCTCTCATTCAGTCCTGATGTCAGTGATCACCAGCAAAAAAAGAGAGTATAAATCCCCCCAGCAGTCACAGACAACAATAACAGCCTGACAGGGGTGCGTACCCCTTTCCACACTATCCAAATAAAACTTTAAAAATAATGTTTGGGGTTAGATACACTTTAACTGCTACTATCACATCTTACCTCTATAAGAGTTTCAAGCACATTAAGCAAACTTCAACTGTTTTTCTAATTATTAAAATGGTTTTGTCCTCTGGATTGTGTACTCTCCTGTTTTGGCTATTTGTAATGCTGTTTACAGTATTATTATCCACTTTAGTTAACTATTCTTGAGAATGTTTTATAATTGGTTTAATCAAAAGGTTGCTTTTACCTCTTTGTATCGCAGTACATTCAATTCCAGGTTCTTTCTATAGGGCTCTTCTGTGCCAATGAAACCACATGGGGACTCTGGCATCCTCACCTACAATCTGCTTTTTCATTTGCCATGTTTCAGGTTTTGAAGTAAACCATCCAGTCAATTTCAGGCAGGCTCTTGCACTACATAGTTGTTAGTAGATCTAAAGGAGATTGTACAATCATATTATCATTTGTGTGGTGACCTTAAAAGAGATATACAGAGATTGTTTATACAGATTGTACCCTTAATGGGCAGCTTTAAGCTGTTTGCACTGTTCTATTTTAACCGTGGGCTGAATGAAAAAAATAGAACAGATTCCTCCATCAACATTACAAACATGTTGATTGAGGAATCCCCGCTGTTTCTTTTTTATCTGTTGGCTCTGTTTGTTTGAAGAATTTCCCTTGACAAATTCGATCAACTGATCGAGGGATGCCGGCCGAAGGGTGCGAATTTCACCAGTTTTCAGAAGAACCGTCCGAAATTCGCATAACGTGTGGCCAGCTTAAGACTTTAACCTCCCTGGCGGTATTCCCGAGTCTGGCTCGGGGTTAATTTTCAGTACCAAAAATGGTAATCCCGAGCGATTCGTTGGGAAATTCGTCATCAGACACTGAAAGTGACTTTCAGTGTCTGATGACGAATTTCCCAACGAATCGCTATCGCTCAATTCTGCAAGTGATTTTAAATTACTATCTGGTCTAAAACCGCTTTTGACCTAAAACAGCGACGATACTGCGACCAAGCTCAGTGATGTGCGAACTTGGTACTCTATTGACTGTGGTA
>NW_017309136.1:14552-29562 GCF_000935625.1 Nanorana parkeri | reverse complement strand
CCCAAAGCGTGGATCCACAGCACACCAACACACCTTTGAACAGTTTTATAGCAGATTTACTGACAAATCAGAGATGAACAACTATGATACAATAGTAATGACAGAAATCCCCAACAATAATGTGTATCAACAGGCTGAGGCACTCTGCGACCCAGTAACTGCAGCTATCTGCTGTCAGTACTGAGGTATGTGAGGCCAATTGTCTCTAAAGGCTTTCCCCTGAATGGGGTGTATGTCCCTTTAAGGTCTCCCTTTAACAATGTCCGAACCTCCCTATACTACTGGCCAGTAGTGGTGTCCTAAGCTAGCCGGCGTTGGGGCCCTTACTGTAGTGCAGATATGAACAGCAAACAGGTTGTCAACGTGGCCAAAGGCCTCTCACCAATCCTCAGGTCAGTTGGAAAGATATGAAGACTGCTGGCAGGAACTGGGCGTCCTCTCTCTCTCTCTCTCTCTTCAGTTCAGGCGACATAGAGGGAAGTCATCTGGGTCCCCGACAAAAGGTCCTCACCCATCCAGGATGTTTGCAGTCCTCTCATTTGGCTCCGTCTGGCTCCCTCTCTCTCTGCTGGGCTGGCTGGATCACTCCGGCGGCTGGTTCAGCCATGCAACTATGCCTTGGTTCAGGCGCTCGAACACAGTCTCTCTGGTTCAGCAGATGAACTTCCGTCCTTCAGAGCGCTGCTGTACAGATTCTGTGTGTGCCAATCTGTCAGTGGGAATCACACAGCTCTGCTGCATGCAGTCCTAATTCACACAGTGCCACACACAGGCCTGTCTCCTCCAGATCCCCTCAGTCAGACTGGGCACGCTCAGTCACTGCCGTACATAGCCCTCCTCCTTCCTCTCGCACAGCATCCTGGGAGTGGTAGTTCACAAGAGCTCTATTAGCAATCCCCAGTGTCAGCTCTGCACTGCCATCCCCACAAATCTCTGCTTCAGATCACACACAGGGACAAGTTAACTCCTTACAGTTAGGAACAAGAATCGCTGTGATAGCACATATATGTATATTATATAGGGGCTACATGGGTATAGTTTAATCTTCAATATTTTGCTTTCCTTAAAGATAATTCTACACATTTGGATATGGTGTCACTGGAGAAGACAGAGAATAATGAAATACAGGCTTCATTTGATGGTGGGATCTCAGTCACAGTGTCTGCTAAGGTGGGAGCTTTGAGCTTTACCACAATGCTAGATGTTATTTACAAGAACAAGACAGACGGCCTTCTGGGTGAGCTATGTTTTATGATTCATTAACACTAAATGCAAAATAAAATGGAAAACTTTTCCCGCACGGAGACTACTAATAATGAGAACACGCCCAAAAGTGAAAGTGAAAATTAACACTGATGAAATGTCATTTTAGGTGTGTTCAATGATGATAAAACTGATGACCTCATGGCTGCCAATGGAACAAAACTGGAATATGACGGAGTGAAGCTCCCCAATGAATCTCTTATTTTTGAAATTGGAATGACATGTAAGTATCTGGTCAAAATATTTCCATACCATTTGGTTAAAGCTGAACAATACACAGATATAAAAGACACATATTACTGCATCTTTGTATCATTCATACATCATTAAAACTTGACTTTGAACTGGTGTCAGACTATTGCAATCCCTTTACCACAGGGCCAGGGTGTGAAAATAAGAAGCAGCATAGGGAGCTAATAAGTTCATGTGCTGACAAGAAGCAGATAGATAGATAGATAGACACAAAGTAGAGTGACAGGGAAATGAGCTCATCACTGTGTTGTTTCTCTTTTCACTGCCCAGTCATTGCAGCAAAAGCTGTTTTTTTTTCGGGAGTTCTACATTAATGTTTCAATCCTTCAGTTATGTTAGTATTGAAATGTCCTCTCATATGCTGTCCTTTTACATCAGTCTCTTTACTGGCTTCAAATCAACAAAAGAATAAAATTCATCTTACCACTCTTTGACTTCTAAGCACTTAAGCACGGCACCTATCCTGCACTTCTATTTCTGGCCTTATACACAGACTGCCCTCTCTGCTGCCTCACTGGTCTATTACTGCACTATTCACCCTTCCAATAGGATTTTTCTAAGACAGCCCCCATTTCTACCTCGTCCTCTTAGACTATCCTCCATCTTTAAAATGTGTTTACACTCTCTTAAAATCTCCTTCCTCATATTTGACTGTCCATCTTTTTCTCTACTCCAGTCATTCATTACCATGCTACTAACTCTGTTTTTCTAATCTTTCCCCAACACTTAGCTAACTACATATGTAACAATCTTTTTCCACACTGTCACTTATAGCTACCAAAACCTTATGTAGTATAATGGTCTGCCGGATGTAATCCATATTCAATGGTTTTACAGATAGGACCTCATATTACTTAGTTTTGTCCCACTATACACGTTACAATCTGACCATACAATCTTTGTGCAATCAACTTTAGGTTTACCAGAACAATATAACATGATAACATGAGGACCTGCCTAAACAGGGGCGGACTGGGCCCGGGGGCAGGGTGGCAATTGCCCCCCGGGCCTCTCTGGTGACTGTAAAAATGTCCCCCGCCGGCACAGCAGAAATCGCTTTGTTCATCTCTCCCCTGTCGGCCCCTCTGCTCCCGCAGCAGCGTGGGAGGAGAAGAAGCAGCTCTTCTTTTTTTTTCAATTTAGAGCACGTAAAAGAAGATTGTAGGTTTGGATGGCACAGTTACTATGTGGTTGAATTCAGCACCCAGGAGCACTATAACTTGTAACCAACGCACAGGGTTGCTGTGTGCTGTAAAAAAAATCACTGTCACCATAGAGATGAATGCACTGTAACACAAAGAGGTGAAAGGAACCTTTTAGAAAACCAATTATAAAACAGTGTCAAGAAAGTCTCCCTTTCAAATGCTCAGAAATTTGCCTTTACATTAATTTAAATATGTTGACATCATGTAACTTGCATGCATTGCTACATGCATTGAAATGCATTGCCATATCTATATGTCAGTTAACATGCATTTCTGACAAAACACATGCGTGTACTTGTTTCCATGTACAATGCAGATAAGGGTGTCACATGTTAGAGCATGAAATAAATTATGTATATCGAAAGCAAAAACTTGTTACTCTTGCATAGAGTAGAAAAGGGTTAGAGCCCCTAGTTTTTGCCATTTGTGAGTAGATTTCCTCCCACTTTCTGCTCTGTAGACACAACAGGAAACAAGAGGACATTTCTCTTAAGTGAGGGAAATCGTCTTGTATGCAGATGTTATAGAACACGTTTCCCCATTGGAAAATTTCCCTCTTTTTTGGTGCCAACTTAAACTTCTGGATTTTCCCTCTCATTCAGTCCTGATGTCAGTGATCACCAGCAAAAAAAGAGAGTATAAATCCCCCCATCAGTCACAGACAACAATAACAGCCTGACAGGGGTGCTTAGCCCTTTCCACACTATCCAAATAAAACTTTAAAAATAATGTTTGGGGTTAGATACACTTTAACTGCTATTATCACATCTTACCTCTATAAGAGTTTCAAGCACATTAAGCAAACTTCAACTGTTTTTCTAATTATTAAAATGGTTTTGTCCTCTGGATTGTGTACTCTCCTGTTTTGGCTATTTGTAATGCTGTTTACAGTATTATTATCCACTTTAGTTAACTATTCTTGAGAATGTTTTATAATTGGTTTAATCAAAAGGTTGCTTTTACCTCTTTGTATCGCAGTACATTCAATTCCAGGTTCTTTCTATAGGGCTCTTCTGTGTTAATGAAACCACATGGGGACTCTGGCATCCTCACCTACAATCTGCTTTTTCATTTGCCATGTTTCAGGTTTTGAAGTAAACCATCCAGTCAATTTCAGGCAGGCTCTTGCACTACATAGTTGTTAGTAGATCTAAAGGAGATTGTACAATCATATTATCATTTGTGTGGTGACCTTAAAAGAGATATACAGAGATTGTTTATACAGATTGTACCCTTAATGGGCAGCTTTAAGCTGTTTGCACTGTTCTATTTTAACCGTGGGCTGAATGAAAAAAATAGAACAGATTCCTCCATCAACATTACAAACATGTTGATTGAGGAATCCCCGCTGTTTCTTTTTTATCTGTTGGCTCTGTTTGTTTGAAGAATTTCCCTTGACAAATTCGATCAACTGATCGAGGGATGCCGGCCGAAGGGTGCGAATTTCACCAGTTTTCAGAAGAACCGTCCGAAATTCGCATAACGTGTGGCCAGCTTAAGACTTTAACCTCCCTGGCGGTATTCCCGAGTCTGGCTCGGGGTTAATTTTCAGTACCAAAAATGGTAATCCCGAGCGATTCGTTGGGAAATTCGTCATCAGACACTGAAAGTGACTTTCAGTGTCTGATGACGAATTTCCCAACGAATCGCTATCGCTCAATTCTGCAAGTGATTTTAAATTACTATCTGGTCTAAAACCGCTTTTGACCTAAAACAGCGACGATACTGCGACCAAGCTCAGTGATGTGCGAACTTGGTACTCTATTGACTGTGGTACGGATCAGGCAGCGCCCCCAGAATTCACATTTACTGGACCATTTTTTTAAATTATTATATTATAATTTTTTATAATAATTTATTATATTATAATTTCTTATAATTATTTATAATTTGTTATATTATAATTTTTTATTTCGTGTTTCAAACTTTATCATATGTGGGATGTATACTGGACTCTTGTTTGGACAGATTTAGGTGAGTTATTCCTAAGATTTAATAAGAATTACAGGCCTACAATATCAAACAACAAATTTCCATGAAAAACAATGTACCGCTTTGGGATGCTAGAATCCTGAATAATCATACCGCCAGGGAGGTTAAGCGCACTGGGGCAGAGACCTTTTCTTTTTCTGTTTCGTGCCTCTGCACTTGTTTTCATCTGGACTCTATAATTTAATATTACATTTCTTATTTAATGTATAGAGATACATATGTTCATGCTTTTATAATAAGGGATAATAATATTACTAAAGTTTTTACCTATTTTGTTATTTCTAGTTACTCTAATATATTTTAATGTTCGGCTCCTGTTATTTGGGCATGTATAATTTTTTCCATAATAGCACACTGATTTATTGACACAAGTTATAAAGATATATCTCACTTCACACATTGGTAGTACACACTTTAAAGCCTTTAGCGCTACACTATTAATTGATTATTACATAATTTTTTCCAACCTGTCCGTTTTTTATTTGTGTAAATATATCTCATCTATATTAGTAAATCTCCCACTGAACTTTTCAAAACTGGCTCAGTTTGCTGCCCAGGATTAAGGTCACAAATACACAAAAAAAACTGTTTCATATATTTTGCTAAATTAAAGGTGGTCTGATTTCCAATTCATGTGCATGGACGTTATGTATAATTTGTTAATGAATGTCCCGCAGAGTCTGTAGAGTTATTTGAACATGATGTTCCATGTATTGTTTTGTTTTCAATGCTTTCTTGTTTCTCAATGTCAGAGGAGAATATTTGTCAGTAGCTTGTTATTTATTACAGGTATTTATTCTCTCTTGGTAAACACTAAACCAGGGACTCTGATCTCTCTGCAAGTGGCCGGAGCCAGTGGCCGGAGCCAGTCATAACATCACGGCTGGCTCCGCCCAGCTGTCAGAAGCAAGCTTCGGCTTTCAGCGTGGCTCAGCAAAGCCGATGCATATGCGTTTGGCTCGACTGAGCCACTCGGCCACGTTCGGGAGCTGTACGGGCTATTGTGAATAGCCCATACAGCACCCCTTCGGTTATACTGAACCGAAGGAGTCCTGGGGCCAAAGCTAGCCGAAGGATCGGCCGAAGCTACGGCTAGATCCTTCAGCAGCTTAGTGAATAGACCCCTAAGAGGGTTATTCACAAAGCTGCCGTGTGAATAACCTACCCGACGTGAAGCGAGCCAAATGCTGTTGGGCTATTCACTTTAGGTTTGTATGGCTGATTTCAGCTGCACATCGGCTGAAATCAGCCGTACATCGACTGGCTTCGGGTCGGGCGAACATGCTCAGCATGTGCAGCTGAGGCGAAGTGTAGAAGGAGTTCGACTCAGTCGATCCAACATCTGGATCGGCTGAGCCGAACCTCCGGCAGGCTACTCGCTGCCGTTCGGCCTATTCTTATAGCCTTCGGCTCGGGTATTCTGCACGGCACCTCCAGAATACCCATACAGCAGAATACCTCCAGAATACCTGTACACCCGTATAGCCCGTACAGCAGCCCTTCGGTTCTACTGAACCGAAAGGCTCAGGCGGCCGAAGCTAGCCGAAGGATCAGCGGGAGCTACGGCTGATCCTTCGGCTAGCTTTGTGAATAACGCTCTAAATTATACTAGCAGCTGAATACCTGGAACTCAGTTCTACCATATTGGTGATTATTTATAAAACCTAGTGCAGGAAGAAACTTGAAGTCATCTTTGCTTTGTACAAAGCTATCAATGTATTATTTTTCTTTGCAGGGAGAACAACTCCTTCAAGCAGCCTTTTTATTTATAATGTGACAGAAGGAGAAACCTGGGACACCTACAATAAGAACAGCTTTGTGCCATTGTTTTATGATGAGTTGCTAGTGACTAGTGACCCCAATCTTATCGAACAAGCAAATGCGACCTGCAAAGGGAATGATGAATGTATCTTTGACATCCTGAGTACTAAAAGTTTTGAGGTGGGAGAGGCTACGCTGGGCAGTGTCATAGTTGCTGAAGAACAGCAAAGCACAATGAGTAAGACATGATCCATTATGGAGTATTTATTGTTTGATTAACCAGTTGTAGCCTGCAACTTGGGTATGGGCCAGTACACTTTAAATGAGTATTATCATTCACTCACTAAATACATACATTTACAGTACTATTGTATGATGGTGGAGACCAGAAATATTAGATATGGTAAAGTATGATGGGGAGAATATTTTAATGATGCCTAAATTAAAGTGACACATATTGACGTGATTTGAAATAAACAATTTTATGTGTAGTGTCAGTTTTCACTTGCAATGTTTCATCTACTATGTACATAGTGCACAATTACTTCATTAGGTTTATATATATCTGTATTTCCTTTCAGATTTGTTAGATCAGATATATTTGATGAGCTGATAATATTTCAAATTTTTCTTTTATCACAAATTTACCTAAACAACATTTTCCTCTGCAGACAACTTCCCACCTAATGTGACTGGACCAACCACTCTTGAGACCAAGCTCTTTGAACTTGTGACAGTGTCCTATACAGCCACGGATGATCATAATGACACAGTAGTCTTTTCCCTGCAGACAGACTCCTCTGATATCAGCATAACAGGTGAATATGTTCAGCACCATTATTCTTTTTTCTAACTTATTTATTGAATGAATGCATCACAAAAATTGCTTGACTGATACGCCATTGTTTTTGTTTGTGGTGAAGAAATATACCCATCACTTCAGTTGATGAAATAGGAATGACATGCTATAGAGACATTACATGTTATGAATGAATGCATATTTATATCATTTTATATCTATACTGGTAGTTCATTTACCTGCTGATGCATCACTGATTATGTGTCTTTTCTGTCACGCAGAGGATGGACTACTGGTCTGGCTTCCCACCAGTTCATCTCCCGTTAACGCCTCTATAATAGCGAATGATTCTAAGGTCGCTACTAATGTTGTCCTGACTTTGGTCCTTTGCAACTGTACCAACAATGGCAGCTGTGTGTATGACAGCCCGCTAAGCTTAGGGAATGAAACCACAAATTTCGTGGTAAGTAGTAAAAACGTTTTTGTGGCTTAAAAAAATAACTACGAACAAAATGCCACCAGCACATAGAAATGTATGCCCAAACAAACGTCCTTCATTGACACATATTGTCATAAAGATGCCCATCACTGTCATCAACCTCTTGGATTCCCAGTGTGCTTTGCATCTCTTTCCCTGCTGCTTGACGTGAGGCATTCTTAATTTCTCAAGACTACATTGCCCATCATGCATTGCTTCCAGCATGCAAAAATGATGTTACATTGAGTTGTAGTTTAGACAGCAGGCCCTGTGAGAGTTGTGGCACAAGGAAGTGCATATTTACAGGGCTGAGTGAAATTGTGTCAGTGCATTAAGGGAGTACATACTATGTGCATCTTTATTAAATACGTTTACAAACTTGTAGATCAATACAGTTATTAGGAGTGGGATAGAACGTATCAAAATTCAATATAGAGATACATATTTATTTTTAGTTTTTCCCCATATATCCCTTTACATTACAAATGATATGTTGTCTTTTTGCAGGTTGCTGGATGTAACTGTTCTGCTGCATGGACAGGGATGTACTGTGAAAATGATTTCAATGCTTGTGAACAGAACCAATGTTTTGATAACAACACTTGTGTGGACAATATAGCTCCAGAAACAGGATTTCAGTGTGGCCCATGCCCTCCTACGTTAACTGGAGATGGAGTAACCTGTACTGGTATGGAAATTCATCTGTACATTGTGTGGAAACCCGTAGACAGGTTTACTTTGTATTTCTCATAAGTGGCTTTTCTAACACTAAGAATCTGCCCTCTGGGCCTGTGAGGTGGTTCTATATGGATCCCTTTTTCTGACTGGCGGGAAAAAGAGGCACACATATTATTCCCCTGACTTGGGGCTATTACATTTATTGTAGTGAAACAAGTAACTTTTAGTTAGGCATTATAGGCTTAGAACTCAGGTAAAGACATTCAGTGCAATTACCCTTTTTTTTTTAAAAAAAGCTCTTCCTCCCTCCCAATCTTAAAGTATATTTCCACTTTTGCAGACAAATTTGAGAAAAACCCTCTATTTATTTTAAGAACCGACCCCAAGTGAAGTGAGCCGAACACTGTTCGGCTATTCACTTCGGGCTTGTACAGCTGATTTCAGCCGTATATAGAGATATAGAGATACATATTTATTTTTAGTTTTTCCCCATATATCCCTTTACATTACAAATGATATGTTGTCTTTTTGCAGGTTGCTGGATGTAACTGTTCTGCTGCATGGACAGGGATGTACTGTGAAAATGATTTCAATGCTTGTGAACAGAACCAATGTTTTGATAACAACACTTGTGTGGACAATATAGCTCCAGAAACAGGTTTACTTTGTATTTCTCATAAGTGGCTTTTCTAACACTAAGAATCTGCCCTCTGGGCCTGTGAGGTGGTTCTATATGGATCCCTTTTTCTCGATCCTTCGGCTAGCTTCAGCCCCAGGACCCCTTCGGTTCAGTAGAACCGAAGGGGTGCTGTACGCGCTATTCACTATAGCCCGTACAGCACCCCTTCGGTTCTACTGAACCGAAGGGGTCCTGGGGCCGAAGCTAGCCGAAAGATCGGCCGAAGCTATGACTAGATCCTTCGGCAGCTTCGTGAATTGACCCCTAGGTGTTATCATAAAATGTGGCTGAAAAGTGGACATACAGTTTAAGGTCACCTTTCTCCTAGTTTGCCAAAACATCAGCTATGGCGCCTCTTTGGCACCACACAGCCTCTTCAGTCAGAATCTTCTTCTTCAGTCCTGTGCTGCAATGGATGAGTCCTCTAGAAGCCTTTTAGAATGTCTATGCATCAGTGAATTTATGATAATGAAATAGTGCTTTGTCCAAAAAGCAGAATGCATAAGTGAAAGAACTAATTTGAAATACCTTTTGTTTATTTTCTAGATATTAATGAGTGTTATCTAAATATTTCGGATTGTCAGCACATTTGTAACAATTATGTGGGAGGATACAACTGTAGTTGTGAGGAAGGGTATTCAGTGGATCCACTGAACAGCTCCTTGTGTGAAGGTAAGTCCATGACTATGATACAGTAAATCCATGTTTCATTAAAATACTACTACATGGTAAGAAGGTAACACTTTACTGCCATTCATAACATTCATATTTATAAATGAATTCAAATGATTGGAATACTGTAAATGTGAGATGACATCATATGAGTTCTGCACTCTTCCTTTCAGACATTGATGAATGCGCCAATGCCACATCTCCATGTGGTATAAATACCAACTGTACAAATGTTCCCGGAAACTACGCCTGTGCGTGTTTGCCTGGATATGATGGTGATCCAAGTCGGCTGTGTGTAGGTAAATAAAACAATTCTCTTTTACTAAAAGACCAACAGCTTGCATAAAAAGGGAGATTTCAGATGCCCAATATGTCATCCTATAGAAGAATACATTTATAATCGAAAAATATCTGGTCTCCATGTGTAAATCTCTGCATTGGACCCTTGTTTAAGCTTCCACAAAGCTATTTTCTGAGACATAGATGCTATCATAGATAAGGCAGCAACACTATCAAGTTTTTAAAATGGAAGCAGTAGATTTGTTATTGTTGTTATAAACGATTGTATCTACATGTGTTCAGATATTTAAAAAACTGGTTTCTAAATTTGGTGTGCAATGTATATACATAAGGACATTCATAGTTGCTCATTATATGTGCAGGCTCTGCTTCTTGCTTCGTAGTTCTGCATAATAACCGTGCCATACTGTTCATCTTTCTCATTAGAAGTTTACAACTGAGATCCAACTGCCTCAAATAGTTAGACGCTATATCAGGCCTAGATTTTATCAGCAGACTTTGATTAGGGAGATCTGTATATTGTAGGAAAATACAGATAACCACAAGAGTCCGTTCATCCGTTCAAGGATGGAAGGGAGACGGAGTCTAGGAAGGAGGAGCCTTATACTTCGTTCCCTTGATCCTGTTTATAAAGGTTTTGATAGAAAGTACTAAAAATGTTGCAGATGGACGAAGGTTCTGAGTGCATTGCACTCACCTCATCCAACAGTTGGGTAGTATGTGTAGTTGCCGTTTTATCTTGTGCTAAGTTAGCCAGGAGTTTCCCTGATTTATTACCGAATTTGAAGAGGTCTAGATCCTTGGGTGATCTAAGGAGTTGTTCGAGTTGTTGGAGCCAATGGTCACAGTCTTGTTTAGCAGATAACCAAGAGGATCTAGTGGTGGGTGTTACGATTTAAGCGTCATAAGGTGATTATAATCTTCATCAATGAATGTCCAGTTGTTAAATGAAAAACGTGTGACTTTAATTGTATAACATAAAGTCAACAGCATACAATGATATAGCAAAAGTGAATATACTAATAGATAGTTCAAAAATATAGTACACAAGTTAATACAGAGCTTTAAGAGTTCTTGATGTCACCTCATGTTAAGAAGTCTCTCAGTCTTGTGAAGTCTTCAAAACAGGTGCAAAAAACAAAGTCTTCTAGTGGGAGTGTTCTTTTCGTGTAGAGTTCTCTTCTGTGAGTCATGTGTGATGTCATGTGATGTGTTCCTTTCCTAAGAGATATTCTCACTTATATTGCTAAAGCGATGTTAACTATTGGCTAATCTTATAAGGTCATATACTTTGTACTATTCTAAACTCATTTTGACATCATGATTCCTATAGATTCTCTATATGGCTTGACTAAAACTAATTAAGTCATCAACTTCTAAATGTCATTCTACAAACCTATTTCAAAAATACAGATATCCTTCTTTGACAT
Source organism: Nanorana parkeri (assembly GCF_000935625.1). Classification (NCBI taxonomy): domain Eukaryota; kingdom Metazoa; phylum Chordata; class Amphibia; order Anura; family Dicroglossidae; genus Nanorana; species Nanorana parkeri. The sequence continues at coordinate 18,053 of NW_017309136.1, read as the reverse complement.
AATTGAACAGCTGCTAACCCTACAGTTCTCCCAAATTCTGACATAGCTCAAATTTAAAGGACAAAGCACAGGGAGGTCGATTTCAAACCATGCATTCATAAGCACGAGGTCTCTTTAAATATATTTGCCCATTCTTTTATTCCTTTTAAACCAAATCAAATTTGAATCTAAGTCTTTTACACCCACAAAGCCAGACAGCAATCAACTGTGGCCAAATGGAGGAAAGAGAAGGCTCCCTCCCGTCCCTCGGTGCTGGTCAAAGCACACATCTCCATCCATGTTTGGCAGTAGTTTTGGAAAAAGTAAAAAGGAAAAAAAACAAAAAGAACATAATAATCCGAGCAAAGAGTGGGTTGTATGTATCCGGAGCACCAGGTGCAGCATAGCACCGACTAATAAGGAGACAGACCCCAGTCAACCAGGGGTTGGTCACGTTTTTTTTTCCGGGGTGGGCTTTTGATTGGGGAAGAAGATGTTGGTTCTTCCCAGAAATCCAGAAATCTTTCAGCCTGGGCGGCTGAGGTGAAACTCTAGGTTTTACTGTCATTGGTAGAGAAGCGTAGCACCGCAGGGTACTGTAGAGCAGTGGTTCTCAACCTGTGTAACCTCAGGACCTGCCTTTGTCCTTGGTCAATAAGTCGCGACCCAAGTTGCACTGCAATGGAACAAATGGCATTGCGGTACAGAGTGTTCCGATGTGGGCAATCGAACTGTGGGTGGGAGGTGCGTTTGTGGTAACACACCTCCGCAACCAGAATGCGCGGTAGGTGCGATTGTGTTGTACAATGCGATTAAAGCACTGTACTAGTGTGAACGGGCCCTCAAAAACACCGACAGACAGAATCTCACACACTTTTTTTTTAAGATCCACCCAGTATCTTCTGAGAACTGGAGTGGATTCTCAGCCTGGGGTCCAGTGTGTGCTGTGACAGAGCTCCATCCATATGTGCATTGCTTGCACAGCTCTCTTGCGTGCCCTGCAGAGGTGGCGGGAGCCAGAATGTGATGTCACTCCGGTCCAGGCACCTCTACAGGGCATGCAAGGGAGCTGTAAGCAATTTAGGTATGGATGGAGCTCCCTCGCAGCCATGGCCCCAGCCCACCCCACCTCAAGCTGACACTCGGCACCAGGCAGCATATTTTGAATGGCTGCTTGGCCTGAGAATGGACAGTGCTGCGCTAGGGGGAGGCTGAGTAGCCTCTCATCTAGAAAAGTGGAAGGCATGCGGTGACCGACTGAACACAGGGTCATGAACCACTTTTGGGTCACGACCTACCAGTTGAGAACCAAGGCTGTAGAGCAAACTTAATGCATTTGTGTGCCAGGGTCTGGCATACGCCATGAAAAGATTTGCTCATTTTAGTGGTTTCGGCAGAGTAATCCGCGAATAGGAGTAGTTTGAGGCCATCCACCACCAGGTTGCGTTGTGCACGGTACGCTTGAAAGAGAGTTTGCTTGTTGTAGTAGTCCAGATAGCGCACTATAACTGGTCTTGGTTTATTGTCATCCCTGGGTGGGCCCAATCTGTGTGCCCTTTCCACCCTGCAGGAATCAGGAAGGCCCATGGCTTTAGGTATATTTGTGGAGCAATAATGGCGAAGATCAATCGATTTCACTGCCTCCGGAATGCCTCGTGTGTGTCCTCCTGCTGCATGTCTTCGGACGCCATATTGGAGGTGGCAGTGTCGCCTGAGGAAGGATTCGTGAGGATCCTGCGGGCTCTCGGCCGCCGGTCGAGATAGTGCTCCATGTTCGGGAGTGTATCAGGGCTGCACCGGCTGTCAGCTGCGAACGGATGGTGCTCAGGGAGGTAGACTGACCGAGATAACGGGACGGAGCTCGGGGCCATTTGTCTACCACATTAGGCGCCGGAACCGGAAGTCTAATTTTTTTTTTTACACAATCTTCTTATGGGATTCAATTGAAACAATGTGTGACTCCTGAGTAAAAGTTGTCTCACTCTTGTGTAAAAGATTGATAAATAAATCCCTTTAATGTGAACATTGTACTAATTACTCAAAATCCTTGCTTACTAAAAAATTGATCTTCAATAAGTAAAATATACGCTACAAAAAATGTGAGATATGTAACTGTAAAATGGTCATTATCTTTATTTTGAGCAGTCATCTTTTTTTTTATTCAACTGGAAAATGTATATAATTGCAGATATCAATGAGTGTGCAGAAAACTCAACTGTGTGTCCTGGGGAATCTCTATGTATCAACACTAATGGCTCCTATGGATGTGTCTGCCTGCAGGGATTTGGTGGAGCCAATTGCTCTGGTAAGATTCAGCCTCAAGACTGACACAGACTATCAGCAAAAGAGTTCTAGGCTTTTCGCTGGAATTATGTTTGCTACACCCACTCCCCCTCCCCTCCAAATATTCTTGCTTAATTGGAAAATCTAGTATTATGTATTATTATCATATTTTTCATCACATGTTTTCACTGGACTAAAGTGACTATGCAATATGTTGTTGTTATACATGTCCAAAATGTTTTTTCCCCTTAGAAAATGGAAATTCATAAGAGTAAAAAGGAGGGGGGGGGGGGGGGATAAGGTGGTTGTCTAAGTCTTTTTATGTGTTTGAATATTACAGATATTGATGAATGTCTCCACAACTCCATGATCTGTCCCTCAAATTCAATCTGTAATAATACTTTTGGCTCTTACTACTGTAAATGTGAAGTTGGTTTTGATGGAGAAAACTGCACAGATATTGATGAGTGCTCTCTTGGAACAATCAACTGTACTTGGGCAGACTGTGTGAACACTGTAGGATCCTATATATGCACCTGTAGAAATGGATACACTGGTAATGGGGTGGAATGCGTAGGTAAGTCTTCAAACCTGAACCCTCCCACTAATGCTGATGGAACATAACAAGCTTTCTTTAGCAGACACTCATACAGTAGATTATGGAGTTTTCCAAAGCAGCAATCAGAATTGTGTACACTGCAATATGTGCTTACCAGTTTCTTTTCATTTGTTTTTGTTCCATGAGCTTTGAACAAGAAAAATTAAGGTTAACACTTGATTAAATCAGTGCTACTGGGTTTTTATTTCAAAACTGTTTATGATTAGGGATGAGCCGAACACCCCCGTGTTCGGTTCTAATTCGAACTTTCGAACATGGAAAAAGTTCTAATTCGAACTTAGAACTCAATGCAAGTCTATGGGGGTAGAACTCAGAAAATTAAATGTCCCCATTTTGAAGCCTTATATGCAATTTATTGGCCATAAAAAGTGTATGGGGATCCGGGTACTGCCCTGGGGGACATGTATCAATGAAAAAAACACTTTTAAAAAATAAATTTTTTAAAGGAGCAGTGATTTAACATCACTTAAAATGAAACATTAAAAATGAAAAATTCTTTAAATATGGTGCCTGGGGGGTCCCCTTTCACTTACCGTAAAGTGGCGCATCTGTATGATGTATAGAACCTGCTGAAGCAAAAATGACATTTATATACATTTTATTGATATTTATATAGAACT
>NW_017309136.1:0-13660 GCF_000935625.1 Nanorana parkeri | reverse complement strand
CTGTATACCCTCGCTCTCTCTGTATACCCTCGCTCTCTCTGTATACCCTCTCTCTCTCTCTCTCTCTGTATACCCTCTCCCTCCCTGTATACCCCCTCTCTCCCTGTATACCCTCTCTCCCTGTATACCCTCTCTCTCCCTGTATACCCTCGCTCTCCCTGTATACCCTCGCTCTCTCTGTATACCCTCGCTCTCTCTTTATACCCTCGCTCTCTCTGTATACCCTCTCTCTCCCTGTATACCCTCTCTCTCCCTGTATACCCTCTCTCTCCCTGCATACCCTCGCTCTCTCTGTATGCCCCCGCTCTCTCTGTATACCCTCTCTCTCCCTGTATACCCTCTCTCTCCCTGTATACCCTCTCTCCGCGGTGTCAGCAGCCTTATATAGTGTGCTGCAGGGACTTAGCTGTGAGACATGATTGGGCAGAGTCATCGTGACTTTACCCAATCATGGCTCTATATTTGTACTGAGCCCTGATTGGCACAGTCTTGCACCTGACCTATGGTCAGGTGCAAGACTGTAGCCAATTACCGTTTCAGACGGCGCAGTGCATTGTGGGATGTTCCGCGGTCGAACAGACCGCGGACATCCCGTAATGTTCGGCGTTCAGCGAATGCTAGAACAGGCTATGTTCGAGTCGAACCTATGTTCGACTCGAACATGCAGCCCATCCCTATTTATGATACAGAGATGCTGAACAACATATTGTTTTAGTTTTTATTTATTGCCCTTCTGGCCTCTATTTTTTGTCCTCATTTAAACACTTCTATTGTCATCTTTAGTTACATTTTGACTTGCACAATATCTAAATTCTCTTTATTTTTCAGATATTGATGAGTGCCAAACAAATGGTTCTATTTGTGGAGCACACGCATCCTGTAACAATACCATTGGCAGCTATGAATGTTCCTGCTTTGATGGATTTGATTCTGTGAATGGAACTTGTGAGGGTACGTACTGGTCAGATGGTTTTGGATATTCAACTGTCAACTTTTTCCAGATCTCTGTAGCAAACATAGAGTTGCAGAATTCCTTTTTTTGTTTTTATGCTTCACACTGTTTGCTTGGATTCACTGGCTTGTATGTGAATGATTCTGATAAAGATTTAACATTTCTTCTGTGCACAAGGAGATCAAAGATAAAAAATCTCATCTGTGCATCTATAGTGTGGGAGTTACTATTGGCCTGACTTCTCTGAATTAGGATCTAAGCCCTGACAATCTTATCTAGGTCCCATTCACCATCCCGCTATTCATTGCATTTGTTTTCAGTGGCCACAAAAAGCACTCTTACTGGACAATGAAATGGCAGGAGGATCTGGGAAGGGCCTAGTTGTTAATTTGGAGAAGTTTCTTATTTTAAAAGACTGAAACCAGAAACGGAAACACCCATAGAACACATGTTATTTGCTCCTGTGCTTTATGATGGACCAGTTAAATAACGTAGTTAATTGACTATCATACAGAGCAATAATACACATTTTCTTCTGTGTTGCAGATATTGATGAGTGCATTTCTTCAGAATATTGCAAAGGTGGGGGAAGAAGTTGTGTAAACACAGTAGGCAGCTATAAATGCATTTGCCAGCCTGGCTACAACGAAGTCAATGAGACCTGCACAGGTATGTAAAATATTGTTATTAAACATATATTGTAATTACAAAGTCTTATATGAGCTTCAACGGACCTTTCAGGATTATCATGAAATCAGCACCAGAGACAGCAGTTGTCTAGTATTCATTATACTTATGGTGAACGTACTGTGAGAAAATAGATAAATAGATAATTATATAGATAGTATAGCATATTAATGGTCATGTAACATTGGTGGTACTCATCCTCTATGTAGGGGGGGCACTGGAAGGCTCAGGATTTCTGTATATAACTACCTTGTGGGAAAATATACTTAGTCGAGTGCCAGCTGCCATTGGCAGATACCACGGGGTGCAGTACAGTATGGCATTCGCTCAAACACTTAATTCATTCTATGAACAAATTGTTTCTTATTGTTTTTAACTAAAATCATTAATATACTTGTGAGAAATAGAACTCATTGGGTTCATGTAAAGTATGTGATAACACTGTAATAAATTAGGAAGAAGTTTAGAAGGAAGCACAGACTATTTTGTGACAACACTGTATCAGCTAACAAGCCGAAATCTGTATTTAAATGTGGCTTGTTCTAAGTGTTGGTTCACCCTAGCCTGCATGTTAAAATTTGCATCATGCTATTTACCTTTTCCTTTATCAACTTTATTTGGAGTGTACACAGTGTACACTGTAATCAGGTCTCCGCAAAGCATACATAGCATGTCTTTATTTTTCTGTACAGCACAAGACACTTGTATTGTAGTGTGAATGGGATACATAGAAAACAATTGTTTTCTATGCGCCCTGGCGGTGACTGGTGTTGATCAGTTGTTAAACAATGCTGGCCATCGCTAATATGTTGAATGAACACTAAAGGTAAAAACTAATAACCAAATGTTCAAAGTACAGTGCATACAGTATATTACTACATCTGAAAATGTATAACATGTTTTCATTACATAATTACAGCTACTGTATGTTGCATGTCATTATTAATTATGTGATGTTTTGACAGATATTAATGAATGTCTTTCTGGCGCTCTGAACAACTGTTCTGTGCATGCCATCTGCACCAATGTGGCCGGCTCGTACGTATGTGACTGCATGGTAAACTACACAGGAGATGGTGTGAACTGCACTGGTAAGTTACCACAACAATATTTATTCCAAATCATGTATATTTTTTATCCACGTAAAATATAAATATGTATTTTATATATAAAAAATAAGTCTGTCCAGATACAAAGTGCTCATAGATTATTGGACTGTGGCCACTTCCGATCTGTGCTGAGACTGTGGATACTTTCTATGAGCTTTGGAAGCCAGCTTTGTTGGTAGGAGTTGTTAGCTCTTTAATTACTGATATATGTGTGTTTTACAGTTGCATTGTGTAATCAGATTTAATAACTGCTTTAACCGCATGAAATCAGCCACACTTTGGGAAGACTTCTATTTCCATGACAAAGGAATCAGTGTAGTTATGATAGTATAATTATCTGCAGTACGGCTTAATCATCTCATCAGATGTAATAATAACTTTGTATATACAGTATGTACTCATTTCTTTCAGCACTGCATCTAATATCTTAACCCTATGTAAACGAAATACGCATGCTGCATAACTGTAATGTAGGCCATCTATTTAGATGAACAATGCAGTCAAGTTCTTTGTAAACTTCATCGCTCTCCTTATCTTCCAAAGGCTTTCAGCGTCATTTTATCACATAAATAAAGCAAATGGATATTTTCTTCTTTTAACATAGAAAGAAAAGCTATCTTGTGTGTTTCTGTGCAGTCTTTAGTATATGACCAGCGTTACATGTTATTATACAGAGTATGTTTTTTTCATTTAGTTATAGATGAGTGCCTTCTAAACACAACACAGTGTGAACATTTCTGTACCAGCTTTCCTGGTGGACACATCTGCAGCTGTGGAGATGGTTTCAAAGTGAATGCATCCAATAGCTCTAAATGTGATGGTAATTACATTTGTGTTTTCATTTAAACTCCACTGACTGTTAGTAGGAACTCTCATTCAGGCAAGGGGTGCTTTGATTTGTTTTATAAGCATATACATGGTAAATCAGAAACTAGGTGCTCCAAAAACTGATTCGTGTTTACTAAGCACCCTCATGGCTAAAATACCTTGGCGACCTTGGGGAAGGTTGCAAAAAAAAAATCATATCCGAAGCTAGCCGAAGGATCGGCCGAAGCTACGGCCAGATCCTTCGGCAGCTTTGTGAATAGACCCCATAATCTGTCACAGACATATGTACTGTAAGTGCTTATTCGCTGTAATCATTATTTGTTTTATACATCTATAAAGTGAAAATATCATGCATCTCTTTCTAGTGTGCAAAGATCCATTAACATGAGTCCACGGATAGCTGGCAGTGCAATCCCCCTACCAATGTAATGCCTCTACCACAAACATACAGACCTATACACACATTACCAACATTGGCAGTCAGTTAATATGCTGTTATTTTGGAATGTAGATGAAAACCAGAGTACCTGAAGACATTTTTATATGCATAGAGGTCGATTTACTTTCACATTTACCTTGCACATGATGGTGTATTCCAAGAGACCATAGCTGCACCTTATTAACCAAGCTAAGTGAACACTGCCATCAAAACGTGGCCAGTCTCCACTCCCCTTAGCAGTTTTGCTATTGGTTAACATAGGAGCAGTGTTTGATATGTGCTATCTCATCTGTTTCAGATATTGATGAATGCAGCAATGCTACTTCCCCATGTGCTGCAAATGCCACTTGCACTAACCTGCTTGGTAACTACTCATGTCATTGTATGCCTGGGTATGAAGGTGATGGCTACCATCAGTGTAATGGTGAGTACAGTATATCTACTTATGCTGCATAACAATTTGTAACAATTTGCCAAACTTTAAACAATTACAGTATTTTGCGCTCTATAAGGCGCTCCGGTCTATAGGATGCAGGCATTCTGTGACAGGGATTCTGTGACAGAAGCTGCAGTTCAGTGATCGCTGAGACAGGTGGCGCTGTGATTACAGCGCCACGGTCTCAGTAATCACACAGAGTAGACGAAGAATCCCTATCCCGTGGTCACGGACCCCCAGAGGGGGCGGACACGATCGCCGCCACCGCCGCTTGATTTAATACAAGTGATCTAATTAGATCACTTGTATTAAACAAGCAGCAGCTTCCACTGTACATTCAGAGCTCTGCTTGTCAGGAGCAGGGCTGAATGTACAAAGAAACTACTCGCCCGGCGACCAAAAGTGCATGTCCCGGGCGTCGGGCGATAGGTATTCGCTCCTAAGTGCGTCTTATGGTGCGAAAAATACGGTAATTGAACAATTATTTTAGCTGAAAGACATGATCTTACTTATGTAATTTCTCTGCAGTGAATATATACATGAATATACAGAATATGTTAAAAGTAGTATAGGTAAACAGAAGAACAATGTATGATATCTGAACACTGTGTTGGTTTTTAGACATTACTAAGTGTGCCAGTGTTACTTCTCTGTGTGCTCTTAATGCCAATTGCACTAACATACCAGGAAACTACACCTGACAATTGTATATCTGATCACGAAGGTGAAGGCTATCTGTGTCTGCTCTTTTTCAAATAAATGCTGTTTGACCAAATAAATAAATAAGAAAACAATAATAGCAAATAATTAGCAAGTAACTGGCGACCTCTTTGGCACCATTAGACATGTTTTACTTTTCTCCAATGAAGAAATATTTAGTTTTTAGCACTATAAGTTTCCATCAATGTAAAAATTCATATATTTTCTTTGCTCAAACCACTGCTGCATTTTTTATACTAGTTTTACATTTAAACACAAAGAAGTAGATGGATACATTCTTCCTGTGTATTTATTCATGGATGTAATTAGGGATGCACCGATACCGGTATCTCGATATCAAGTACCAATATTTTTTTTTGTGTACTCACCGATACTAAATACCAAGTACCTGAAGTCCCATTCAGGAAGCCAGGCGGCGTGTAATAACTTGCCACCTTGCTTCCTGATTAGCCGGGCAGCGTGTAAAGACTCGCCACCAGGCTTCTCGATTAGCAGGGAAGCCGTCCCCATGCTTCTCATCACTAGGTGACGAGAAAGCATGGAGCCGGCTTTCTGGCCAATCAGGAAGCCGGGCGCTGTGTAATGACACGGCACCTGGCTTCCTGGTTGGCCGGGAAGCCGGCTCCATGCTCCCTCGTCATGAGGCCGGGCAACGGTCATTACATGGCGCCTGGCTTCATGATTGGCTAGCTTCCGACCAATCAGAAATACTTCTGGTATCAGGAAGCCGGGCAACGCGTCATTACATGCTGCCTGGGTTCCTTATTGGCCGGGAAGCTGACTCCGAGCTCTCTTGTCACAAGTGACGACAGAGCATGGAGCCAACTTCCTGGCCCATCACGAAGCCAGACACCGTGTAATGACGCGCTGCCCGGCTTCCTGATACCGGATGTATCGGGCTAGTCATCGGAGCACCAGTATCGGTATCGGTGCATCCCTAGTTTTGGTAAGTTGGCTTATCCTAGAATATTATATATCACCATGGACACTTTCAGTGTACGGGCAAATATATACTTGCTCCACATAATTTGTAATACAAATATTTTGAATGCATTCATCAGTTTAGCCTCTCCACTAAAAAATATAAAGTTCTTCCTTCTACATCCATTTGGGAGTTTTGTATGCATTACTTCTAATAAGAACCAAGTGAAAGTGGAGTTTACTTTAATGTAGTGCCTGAGTTTTATGATGAAAGTACTACTCTCCTGTAGTGCTTATACTAAATTAAAGGGTTTATATAATCTTTTATGCATTACTAAACATGTATAAGGTTGTTTCATGTGTTACAAAATGACTGGCTTATGAAAAATTCTTTGTATTTAGGGTTCCAAGAAATCTAAGAGGCACATTTTGATAATTTAATTCTTATTTTGTAGCAACAAATATGACAACTGAAGCTCCAACTACTACCCTTCAACCCAACAATATAACAACACCCTCAGGAAATGAGACCATTGTCACCACCCTAGTTCCTGAGACAAACACGACTCTTGTTACTTCTGGTGTAAATGTAACCGATCAGGACACAAGTCCTACAAACCAGACAACAACCGCACAGACCCAAAGTACCACATTGCTGCCAACAAACCATAACACAGTTACCACCCTAGTACCTGAAACAAATACAACTCTGGTCACATCTGGTGTAAATGTGACAGTTCAGGGCACAAGTCCAACGGTGCCTACAAACCAGACAACAACCGCACAGACCCAAAGTACCACATTGCTGCCAACAAACCATAACACAGTTACCACCCTAGTACCTGAAACAAATACAACTCTGGTCACATCTGGTGTAAATGTGACAGTTCAGGGCACAAGTCCAACAGTGCCTACAAACCAGACAACAACCACCGCTTCTGTGCCAGTCACAAACATTACTGGTATCACCCCTGATGTCAGTTCAACTGCACAGACCCAAAGTACCACATTACTGCCAACAAACCAGACCACAGTTACCTCTTTAGTACCTGAAACAAATACAACTCTGGTCACATCTGGTGTAAATGTGACAGTTCAGGCAAATACAACAGCTACTACAAAACCAACAACTGCAGCAACAACAACTCAAAGGACATCATCTGCTACCACCACTACCACAACTACAGCAAGTACAACAACCACTACTACTGTGCCTACCATGAGTACAAGTGCACCCACAGGTAAAAGGCAATGCTAGCCAAAGATACAAACTGAGGAAATGGTTGTTTATGTTGTTGTTTTATTTGTGTCTACGTTACTATTTACATTTGAACGCCAGCCTTAATTTCAGTCTTGCACAGTTGTACTGGTTTCTCTCCTGTACTGAAATTGCTTACTTTGATTTCACTCTGCACTGTGAAGCTGCAGCAAATCAGATAGAGCCCGCCTCATTTCTAGGCTGGGGGATGTTCAGCATCATCTTGCTCTTTCCTCCCAACCCTGAGTGTCCCTGGCCCAGCCCTTTCATTCACTAGATTTCAGTTGTTTTCAATTATGGAGGCTCAGCATCACCTTTGGGCATTACCCAGGGCGGTCTGCATGTGTATGCAATCTGCCTAACTTCAACCCCTCCAGACTGACATCCATTCGCCAAGTGGAAGTTTTGAGATATGCATAATTCCTCTCCAATAGCAGGTTCACTGCTTGTATCAGGGCTGAGGACACTTGACAGGAGTATTGAGGCAGGGCACCATGATGTTTTCAGGAAGCTATGTATGGCCCCTCCCACCAGCCATGATCTGCCTGCATTGCATAGTGAAGCACAGAAACTTAGTAATAACATCACTTGATATAAAATAAAGTATGTAATGAAAAGGGAAAGGTTTTATTTAACTATGTCATTCGCATGTTGATTGGGGGTGGGAAGAACCAAGGAAAGCAAAATACAAACAGCAACTAAGTAGCTTCAACATTCAAAACTTACAAATAAAGATATTGGCATATGTAAGATGTAAATCTTTCTTTTATTCCACATATTTCAACACAGTTAACACACATAAATATTAAAATGATTTTGCATTGTGACATCATTTATTGTTACAGCTGTAGCGCTTTTTGAATATGGACCAAGTGCTGGTGATATTGCCTATGCCCAAAGAGGAACAGATTTCACTTCTCCTTTGTTCCAGCCATTGATAGGATTTCCCTTTGGAAACCAAATAAGGAAGTTCCTTTATGTAAGTACATATTACTTAGTTAGTTGCTAATTAAAATGTCTATATATTGCCTTAGCACAACAGCAAATGTAATTATATATTTTCTCCCCAGTACACAGACAATGGGCATATCATCTTTCCATTATCCAGAAATGACATCTTCTCTTATCCAAATCCTCCAGTCAATGGATTCGATGTGGATTGTTTCTTGCCATCAATCGCTGTGTTTTGGAATGATGCTGATTTCTCCAAGGGTGTGGGAAATACCTATTTCCAAGTAAGTCTACCTACAGTAATGCTTTTATTCCTTGAATAGGATGCTCAAGCCATAATTATATATATAATGCGTCCTTTATCATCATATTCAGAAAATACTCCTACAGCCATGACAAATGATGTATTAAGTAATACAAAAAAAGCTTAAAAATAGTTGATTAGTAACTCACATATTTTACAATCAACAGGAATATCAATCAAGAAATAATTCTGTAGTACAAAGAGTTGAAGGCTTGATTAAGAATTACACATCAGCTTCATACAACGCTCAATGGACATTGAAGATTACCTGGGAGAACGCTCCTGCTTATCCAGCAACTGAAAATGATAACAAGGTAAGTTGCATATAATCGTTCTTATGGCCCAACAGCAAACAGCAAAATCTTCATTCCTGAAAGTGCCTTTTTCATGGGACATTCTGTCATTTTGTACAATTGCAGACTAGCACATACCAGGCTGTGCTGACCACGGATGGATCTGTCTCCTATGTGCTGATGCTATATAAAGATGGTGGCATGAACTGGGACCTAACTATGCGCTATCCAAAACCATTGATGGGCTATTGCAGGTACATTTTGATTGCTACTACTTTGTAACGGCAAATCATTCAGCTGAATGGTTTAAAAAGTAATCTAAAAAGAGGGATGGTAATTAAAATCTGAAGAAACTTCTTAATGGTTCAGTCTAGTGTATTTCTAGTTAGTTCATTGAGTTACATAGATAGTCAGGTTGACAAAAAATCATGATTGCTGTGTTTGGCTTCAACTAATTTATAATGAAATGTTTACATTTTTAAATACTTGCTTTTTAATATTTTTGTTATTGTATTAAACACAAAGATTTGTAGATTAATCACTAGAGGGAACTCTGTATTTGGCTCATTCAGCAGGAATCAGAGCCTAAGTATGTAATAAGCAAATATGGCTTCTGTCAAATGCATACAATATACTGTATATAGCTACAAACTATAGATAACAGCTAATATAACACACATTGATAAGAGTATGTATCTTTTCTCTTTGACACAGTTATCTAAGAATAATTGAAGTAACTATTCATTGCAGCAGATTAATAGTCTTAACTTTGTAATATTGTTTATTTTCCTTATCTAGTGGCAACATGGATGGGTTTTCCAGGAGCACAATTATAGAAAACAATTCAGGTATGAACCCTTAAAAAGTAGTTTACCAGTTACGCCCACCTTAGAATATAGTTTTGTTTAAGTCAGGATAGCTCTTCTCTGGGGTTCTACTGCACTGCCCAGTGCTGCCATACAGTATACATAACTAACAATGGTAACATACTTACAGAATAGAAGAACACAGGATCACCTCATCAGTGCACTGCTGCTTCTCCAATCACAAGCTTGGCCACATTGGTTGCTAAAATATTTTGCTTATCTACATGGGAAAAAAGTGAGGTCACTGGACCTGGTTCTACCTTCTGGGTCTTTCATTCCTTTACAAATCTTTTGGGGAGGTGCTTTATCTATTTTCTGCTTAAGAAAGTAAAATTAAAGTTTTTTTTTGTTGCATTTAAGCACTGCCCCTTCAAACATGATCCATCTTTTGAATACAGTGTGTGATGAGGTATTGGAATTTGTTTCTGTTAGATTTGGCTAAATGCACCTGTTGTAGTTAATCTATTAGGCTAAACTGAAGGATGTTTAGCATATTAGAAGGTAACACTAGAGCAGGATTTTTATCTCCCCATGGTCATTCTCCACTATTTTAAATGCCACGACTTTTAATACAAATTATTTTTCATTCCCAGTTTAGGTCATTTAGAATCACGGGTTCTCACTAACCTGCTTGTCACAATACTTAACTGAAAGACATAGGGGTCTATTCACAAAGCTGCCGAAGGATCTAGCTGTAGCTTCGGCTGATCTTTCGGCTAGCTTCGGCCCCAGGACCCCTTCGGTTCAGTAGAACCGAAGGGCTGCTGTAAGGGCTATTTACTATAGCCCGTACAGTTCCCGAAGCTGGCCAAACAGCTCAGTCGAGCCAAAGTAAAAGAGAAACCAGGGGACGCTGAACTGTCATTACAATGAGAGCAGGTCTCGGCCAATAGAAAACAGTTGGGCAGAGCTAGCTGGCACTGCTAGCTCCGCTCAATCGTTTTCTACTTTTTTATCAACTTTTTTCACTGTTTTGCTATTCTGCTCGGTACCACGGAGGTACCGAGCAGAATGGCTGAGTCGAATGCTGCTTGGTGGCATTTGGCTATTCACTCCCTGCCATTCGGAATAGGCCGAACGGCAGCGAGTAGCATGTTCGGCCGACTCGAAGCACGGCTGATTTCAGCCGATATACGGCTGAAATCAGCTGTACAAGCCTGAAGTGAATAGCCAAACAGCGTTCGGCTCACTTTACTTCGGGTTGGTTATTCACATGTCTGCCTTCGGCAGCTTTGTGAATAAACCTCATAGAGACTGTTTACATACATTAACCAGTTGACATCCGCGGTGTTAAACCCCCTTCCCATCCAGGCCATTTTTCAGTATTCAGCGCTGCGGTACTTTGACTGACATTTATTCCGTCATGCATTGGACCCGCCGATCGCCTATATGTGAAACACCCGGTAACGGGTGTGTGCATTTAGCGGGTCTTTTCTGCCCGTGCGTGCCCGCTAGGGGGCGCGCGCGAGCAGAAAAAAATTGCCGTCTGGAGACGGCAACCCGCAGATGCTGCAGTGCCGTCCGTCCGTTTTTTTACTACGGGCGGACGGCAAGAGGTTAATGAACAAAGTGAATCATCCAATCATGCGCAAGGCAACATCGTATTTTTCATTTTGTGGTCATCAGTGGTCATCCAACCAGCTTTCCCAATTCAGAATGAACAAACATTCTCTGGGAATAAATATGGCTGTCAGGAGCCGGAGCTGAATCCAGGGCCTCTGCTGTAGCTGGCAGTGGTTCTACCTGCTGAGCCACCTTAAACCCTTTGTTAGCTTCCCGATCAGGAACCCGGGCAGCGTGTAATCCTCAGTAGTGATAGGCTCGGGCTTATTGCTTCCTTGCTCCTCCTGTGATACAATCCGCTCATACTGCTACCCGGTTTACCGACCTTTGGCTGCTGATTCACCGACTGCTCTCATCGTCTTCCACTTCATACCTGATACCTTTGCCTACTGACCTTGGCTTGATCTCTGACTATGATTCTGCCTTCTCCTATACTACTACAGTCTGCTTGTGTACCGAACTCAGCCAGTTTGACTACGACTTTGCCCGCTGTTTCAGCTACTGGACTCTGAGCCTGATCCAGATCGTGACAATGGTGAATGTTGCTTCAATCCACATAATCTGTCAATCACAACCTGGTGTTGATTGCATTTACATAATTGGAGCTAGGAGGTGTTATTAACCTGTTTGCAATCAACACCTGGTTGCGATTAACAGATTATGTGGATTGGAGCAACATTCACCATATTTATTCTCAGAGAATGTTTGTACAAGTCATTTTGAATTGAGAAAGCTGGTTGGATGACCAGTGAAACTTCTTCAAGAAAAATACAGCAAGTTCAGTTGCTTTGATTATTTTTTTACAGGTATACTAGTAGACGTAGGGTTTTTTTGGCATGGTTCTCCTGCCACTTTCACTTTTCACTAGCAATTGTAATTTCTTTTTTTTTTTTTTACTTCAAATAAATTAACATGTCTGCCACATTTTTTTTTATGCCAAGGAGCGGAGCCCAGTGCCAGATATTGCATCTCCATTATGCAACAACATTTTCAGTTCAATAACAAGTATTTTTACAGGCCACTTGCTTTCAGTGAATGTTCGTCTACTCATTGTATGAAATGAATTATATGCTAATGATGTACCTATTCATGGTTTGTGGTCTATTTTTTACTGAACAGAAGTGCTTTGTCTGTATTTGCAGTTTTGCGGGATCTCACGTTATACAATCTGAACAGTATACCTCTAGATAACAATCGTATGGCATGTCTCAACTGGTACAATGATCAACCTTCTCCATCATCATGGAATGCTGCATTGCTCTCTTGCCCTTGCTTATACAGGCAAGGCATCTCTGATTTCCGGTACAGAACAACAAAAGCAGGTATAGAACGTTTACTCAATGTCATTATTAGTATTGTTTTAAAATGAAACTGGACTTGATTATTAGTTTGGGTGTTATGAAAAATGTCACTGTTATTGTCACATCTGTAAATGGAAATGCAGTATATATGCTGTATATACAGGTACATTTATATATATGTATACAGGTGAAACTCGAATAATTAGAATATCGTGCAAAAGTTCATTTATTTCACTAATGCAACTTAAAAGGTGAAACTAATATATGAGATAGACTCATTACATGCAAAGCAAGATAGTTCAAGCCGTGATTTGTCATAATTGTGATGATTATGGCTTACAGCTCATGAAAACCCCAAATCCACAATCTCAGAAAATTAGAATATTACATGCAATCAATAAAACAAGGATTGTACATAGAACAATATCGGACCTCTGAAAAGTATAAGCATGCATATGTACTCAGTACTTGGTTTGGGCCCCTTTTACAGCAATTACTGCCTCAATGCAGCGTGGCATGGAAGGTATCAGCCTGTGGCACTGCTGAGGTGTTATGGAAGACCAGGATGCTTCAATAGCGGCCTTCAGCTCTTCTGCATTGTTCGGTCTCATGTCTCTCATCTTTCTCTTGGCAATGCCCCATAGATTCTCTATGGGGTTCAGGTCAGGCGAGTTTGCTGGCCAATCAAGCACAGTAATCCCACGGTCATTGAACCAGGTTTTGGTGCTTTTGGCAGTGTGGGCAGGTGCCAAGTCCTGCTGGAAAATGAAGTCAGCATCCCCATAGAGCTCGTCTGCGGAAGGAAGCATAAAGTGCTCCAAAATCTCCTGTGTGCTCCAAAATCGGCTGTGTTGACCCTGGACTTAATGAAGCACAGTGGACCAACACCAGCAGATGACATGGCTCCCCAAATCAACACAGACTGTGGAAACTTCACACTGGACTTCAAGCATCTTGCAGTGTGTGTCTCCATTCTTCCTCCATACTCTTTGTCCTTGGTTTCCAAATAAGATGCAAAATTTGCTCTCATCA
>NW_017309135.1:56886-97084 GCF_000935625.1 Nanorana parkeri | reverse complement strand
CCCACGGAGTCGTCCTATGTGGGGAAGTAACCAAAGAACATTAAATCTGCGGATCCATATACTCTGTGCACCCTATCGATCTCAAGGGAGCGTGTTGGTTCCCTGTCCAGTAACATGTTTAGGATCACAGTCACAGTGGATCGGAGATCTGCTCCAGAGGTGGCTTCAGGTATACCCCTAATACGAACATTATTTCTGCCGCTCCTATTTTCCATCAGTAAGTACACGCTGGACTGCTATAATGGGCCTCGAGGCACGGAGCTCACACGCTGCACGTCCTCACAGATCCATGTCCCGGCCACGCCCCCGTGTCATCTTATTCTTAAGTGTACCTGTACCCCTGTATGTTGCGGTCTCTGACGAAATCGTACAAATGCTTTTTGAACGATTCAACACTCTTAGCTGAGATCACTGCTTGTGGCAACAAGTTCCATACCCTGACCGCTCTTACTGTGAAGAAGCCCCTACGCCCCTTGTGATTAAATTTTTTCTCCACTAGTTTTAGATGGTGGCCTCTAGTCTTTGTTATGGAGGTTACCATAAAGAGTTCATTGCTGATGTTGCTATTTCCATTAAACATCTTGTACAAGAAAATCATAACCCCCCTAATCTCCTCACATCCAGCGTGAACATGTTTAAATTTAGTAACCTTGTCTCATAGCTTTGGTCCTCCATCCCCTTAAATAGTTAGGTTGGCCTTCTATGGACTCACTCCAGTTCAAAGACATCCTTTCTGTGGATTGGTGACCAAAACTGGACCGAATATTCCAGATGAGGCCGAACCAGCGATCTATAAAGTGGCAAAATTATAGCTTTGTCTCTGCAGTACATTCCCTTTTTAATACAAGATAGTACTCTGCTCGCTTTGTTTTCCGCGGCCTGGCATTGCAAGCTATTTTTAACTCCAAAGTGCATAACTTTACATTTATCAGTATTCAACCTCATCTGCCATATATTTGCCCACTCCCCAACTTTATCAAGGTCCCCCTGTAATGTTATAATGTCTAAGTCCGTGTCTATTACCCTCCCGATTTTGGTGTCATCAGCAAACAGGGAAACATGACTATTTACTCCCTCCCCGATATCATTAATAAACAGGTTACATAGCATGGGGCCCAGCACAGATCCCTGGGGCACGCCGCTCATGACTCTAGACCAGTCTGAAAAGGAGCCATTTATCGATACTCTCTCGACCCGTTCCTGTAGCCAGTTCTCTATCGATATACACACCATTTCATCTATGCCCATCGATCTCAGCTTGTGTAATAAGCGTTTATGTGGTAACGTGTCAAATGCTTTAGAAAAATCCAGATATACCCCATCCACCGGCCTCCCTGTATCTAGATCTCTACTCACCTCTTCGTAGAATGTTAGTAGGTTGGTCTGGCAGGAACGGTCTTTCCTAAATCCATGCTGGTTATCACAGTGGCGGACCTAAGGAACAAAGGGCCCTGGTGCAAGATTTTGTTTTTGGGCCCCCCCCCAAAAAAAAAACCCTGGAGATATTGCACTAAAGCCCTGGGGGGTTATTACTTTAAGGCCCTGGATTTACTGTACTGAGCCCCTGAGTTCTTACACTAGAGCCCTGGGGTTAATTGCACTACAGCCCTGCGTTTATTGCTCTATTGCCCTTGGGTTATTACTTTAAGGCCCTGGATTTATTGTACTAAGCCCCTGAGTTCTAACACTACAGCCCCGGTGGTTAACTACACTACAGCCCAGGGGTTAATTACACTACAGCCCTGGGGTTAATTACACTACAGCCCTGGGGTTAATTACACTACAGCCCTGGGGTTAATTACACTACAGCCCTGGGGTTAATTACACTACAGCCCTGGGGTTAATTACACTACAGCCCTGGGGTTAATTACACTACAGCCCTGGGGTTAATTACACTACAGCCCTGGGGTTAATTACACTACAGCCCTGGGGTTAATTACACTACAGAAAAGAAACAAGGTTATACCCAGAGTCCAGACCCAGTATTGGTTAATTAACCCTAATCATGGGTGAAAACACCAATTGACTCTTTCAAACGAACCTCTACTGTATGTAACTAGACAAACAAATGGGATGTGATCAAAGAAGATCAGATCAAAAGGCAGTACAATGAGGATCGGAATGCCAGATTGAGTACAAAAGTATAATGTTTATTTAAATATAATAAAAGTGATGGGTCACAAACAAACCACCTGCTAACTATCACCAGATAACCCTGCTCAATAATCAGTTAAAATGGTCAATCAACCAAACACTCATTCAAAGCCAAGCATACTGAGGCCAGCTGGTCAATTTATCTTGTACCGGTACAGCTCAAAATAGGAGCAAAAAACACAGCCGAAATGTGAATGACTTAAAAAAGAACATGTATCAATGGGCTATGGGGGAAGTAACTAAAATGTTGATTCCAGCCGCTAATGTCAAACTTATAAAGTCAGAAAAATTAAACATGAAGTTGATAGTAGACAATATGTTTCATTTGCGGCCACCTCTGTGGGTATAATGTGAGTTCATGAAATACCAATTGCCTCGTCAGGCACTGATATGATGTTGATGTAGTCCTTCCAGATGGGATATCTCCTGACGGTTAAAACACCTATGAGACGTTTGTTCTGTCATGCAGTGTATAAATCCAGTAAAGTAAAAAGGTACTCACAGGTGCCGTACTATTCACAGTCGGTGTGGCTCTGTAGATCCAAGAATTTCACCGCTCTTAATTTATACAGCCATAGATCCCAGAGGAGGCTGCTCTAATTTAGTGCATTAGAGGGTCATCTGGAATCTTCCTTATGCTCCCAGGTAGTCCCAATCATTTGTGGTGAATTGTAGTTCGGTCATGAACAGCGCTGTTTAAACTTTTGTTGACCGGAATTGTTTAACCTGACATGCAGGTGAAATCACAGCTTGGCGTCTGCTACCATGACGCATTTCGCCGCGCCTTCTTTCCCAGGGCTTAATATCCCTAAGGTGTTCCCCGATCCTCACTTAAAGCTCACGTTTAGTTTTGCCAATGTACTGTTTCTTACATGGGCATTCAATTTGATAGACCACCCTCGTGGTATTACAATTTATAAAATGGAGAATATCAAAACTTTTGGTACCTACTGAATCAAAGAATTCATTTCACTTGTGTGCATATGGACAGATCTGGCACCTGCCACAGGCAAACATCCCCTTTGTTTTTTACTTTTAGACAACCACGTTTCCTGGATTTTAGGAGTAAATTCTGAGGAGACCAAATGATCCTGCAGATTACGTGCTCGTCTTGCTGTCACAAGTGGGTAGGGGCCCACTATGTTTTTAAGAGTGGGGCATGCCTGTAGAATGTGCCAGTGTTTTTTAAGAGTATGTTTAAGTGTATGCCAGCCAGTGCCAAACTGGGTGATCATACAAACTCTTTGATCTGATTTGACCTTTTTGGGGTTGTAAAGTACCTCCTCGCGAGTACGTTTGTTTGCTATGGCTAGACTCCTTTTAAAGGACTCTATGGGAGTAACCCCTCTCCCTGAAGCGCTCATACATTGCTCTCGATTAAAGTTTAAAGTCCTCAGGGGAGGTACAGTTTCTTTTAAGGCGGAGGAACTGCCCTGTAGGTATTCCCTGTTTCAATGATTGTGCATGGTGACTGCTTGCATGAAGTACTGTATTCGCTGCAGTGGGCTTTCTGTAGGTGTTTGTTACCAATTTGTCCCCAACTATTCGAATTCTTAAATCCAGAAATGAAATTTCATGTGTGCTACTAGTGTGGGTCAAACGAATATTCCTGTCATTCTTATTTAGATCGGGGATGAATTCGAGTAATTGTGTTTAAGAACCCGTCCAAACTAGCAGGATATCGTCTATGAATCTGAGCCATGATTTAACATGACCTGAAAACATATGATGAGAATAGACAGTTTCCTGTTCCCAGAGGCCAAGGTGTATGCAAGCATACACTGGAGCCCATGGGGCCCCCATCGATGTGCCTCTAATCTGTCGATAATTACGTCCTGCAAATTGAAAGAAATTATTATTCAAAGCGAAGTCAAGGAGGTCCAGGATGAATTCGTTCTGGGCTGCTTGAGTGGGGAAAAGGGACTCTAAGTACGTTCTTACTGCTAATAACCCCCAGTTATGTGGAATTGATGTATAGAGAGATTCAACATCTAGGTCTACAAGAAGAGAACACTCATTTATAGTTAGTTTAGCAATTTTTTGTAAAGTGTCCCTCAGGTATGACGGAAGGTCTCCTACTGCTGACATGATTGGCCTGCCCGGGGTTTTTTATTATCCTTGTGAATTTTGGGTACTATGTAGAACGTGGGTAAGTTAAAATCATCCACTTTTACAAAATTATATTCTTTCTTGGTTAATAAGCCCTCCAGTTTTGCAATAACTAGTTTAAAATTTAGTTTGCTCACTCTGTTACATTTCCTCAGTGAGGAGTACCACATTGCCACCTTTGTCGCTCCTCTTAATGATCAATTCAGGTATATTTTTTAATTCTTTGAGAGCCTGTCTTTCCTGTTTGTTTAAATTGTCCTGTCCTCTTATTGACCAATTGATAGTCCTAAGGTCACCCTCAACTAGATCTCTAAATAGACTAATGTGACGATTGTTATTTAAATTAGGCATGGTTTTTGACTTTCTACTTAGATTGGTGACTCTTTTAGTGGGCATTTCTTCAGGGCATTCTTCCTGAGCTTCATTTTCCTCAAGAAGAGCCTGTAGATCCTGTGACGGACTGAACCGTCACTGGGGCTGCTGGAGGAGCCTGAGGGCTAGCCTCCTTCCTAGAGACTATGGACCAATCCCTATTTGCCCTGTTTCGAGTCCTCATTTGCATGGCCGAGAGGACCTAGGTGAGGGCTGGAGGATAGTTTGCAGTTGACCAATAGGAAGGTGGTCGGTTGGGCCACCTTCAAACTGTTGTTTTATATAAGTGTGTGTGTGCATCC
Source organism: Nanorana parkeri (assembly GCF_000935625.1). Taxonomy (NCBI): domain Eukaryota; kingdom Metazoa; phylum Chordata; class Amphibia; order Anura; family Dicroglossidae; genus Nanorana; species Nanorana parkeri. Next base: position 92,147 of record NW_017309135.1, on the reverse strand, counting down.
AATAAACGTGATTCCTGTTTGAACTTACATGCAGCCTGCCTGGTGTTTGTTGTGAGCTATTCCCACTGGATACGAACGGCACATGGCTGTAGTTCGAATCCCAAATTATCGGATGTCCGAAATATCAGACTCTGCGGTCTGAAATCTAAGGAGTGCCGGGAGAGTGGACCGAGCGAGCAAGGGGCTCGTTACAGATCCTTTAAAGCTTGAGCATCAACTGAGTCCCCACTGAAGTCTATCCCCTGCAGTAAGGGGTCACCCCCCTTAGAATATAGAAATTTGAAATATACTTTTCTGAGGAATAGATTAAGATCCTTGTAGATGACAAATTCATCCATCCCCTCAGTGGGTGAAAAGGATAACCCCCTCTGCAGGAGAGAGACATGGTGCGGACTCAGCTGTAAATTAGTTAAATTAATAATGTTATTAATCTCCGAAGTAAAGTCAGGATGTTGATCCTCTCCTAATTCCTGCAATTTCTTAATCTTAACTACATTTTTAGTTGTTCCTAAGGCATTTCTTGGCCCTTTACGTTGCCTCTTCCATGTTCTTTTCCAATTTCCCTTCCCCTCTGACCCTGTATGGGGAGGGTCTCTATTTTGTCTAAAAAATTAACTGACTTTTTTATTTGTTCTCCTTCACTATCGCTCATGGAACGCTCACTTGACCATTTGTCGTTATTTCTAAATCTCCTTCTTCTAGAGAGACTTCTACTTCTGGTCTGGGGCAGGTCAAAAATATTGTCCTTTTCCCAGTCCTCAGTATCTCTAAAGAATTTTGTCTGTTTGTTTTTTCTCAACATTTGTTGGGCCTTTTCTACATCTTTTTTTAAAATGTAATTTTGTCTTTGAAAGGTGTCCTGTTCTTTAAAGGGATCAAGGTCTTGTTGGCTTTTATCAATGTGTTGTTGCAAATCATTCATTTGCAGTTTCTCCTCCTCGACTATCAACTGCATTACCTCAAGACCATGTGCTATGCACAGTTGTTTCCATTTTGTTAAAAATCTGTCGTTTTGCAGATGTTCTGCTGGGATAATTTTTTCTCTAAGTCCCCTTGGGATCATCCCTGCTTCTATGTATGACAGGAAAGACAGGCTCTCAAAGAATTAAAAAATATACCTGAATTGATCATTAGGATGAGCGACAAAGGTGGCATTGTGGTACTCCTCACTGAGGAAATGTAACAGAGTGAAGCCACCCGTCTTCTTAATGATCAATCAACCTATGAGAGAGTAGAAGATCCTCCGTATAAAAAACTAGTGAGCAAACTAAATTTTAAACTAGTTATTGCAAAACAGGAGGGCTTATTAACCAAGAAAGAATTTAATTTTGTAAAAGTGGATGATTTTAACTTACCCACGTTCTACATGATACCCAAAATTCACAAGGATAATAAAAAAAACCCGGGCAGGCCAATCATGTCAGCAGTAGGAGACGTTCCGTCATACCTGAGGGACACTTGGGACACTTTACAAAAAAATGCTAAACTAACTATAAATGAGGGTTCTCTTCTTGTGGGCCTAGATGTTGAATCTCTCTATACATCAATTCCACATAACTGGGGGTTATTAGCAGTAAGAACGTACTTAGAGTCCCTTTTCCCCACTCAAGCAGCCCAGAACGAATTCATCCTGGACCTCCTTGACTTCGCTTTGAATAATAATTTCTTTAAATTTGCAGGACGTAATTATCGACAGATTAAATTACCAGCCTGTAGAGGTGATTATAACAAGGTATTACCCCAGAAGGAAAAAATTTGCCACATATTTCAAATATGCCACTTTTAGTGAAGTCGGTAATATAGATCTGGGATAGGTCTTTCATCAAATATAATCTATCTGCTAGACCCGGGCCCCTGACTCCCATAGTGGGAAATCCACAATTCCCGCCTGGTATGCAAGTGTTCTCCTTATTGAAAGATGAGAACATCTCATATACACGTGTTTGGCAGGTTGGAACAAGGTAAAGATGAAGTAAAAAGTGAGTTTAGGCCAGAAAAACAAAATAAGGGGAAACTGTGGTTGGAGGCGGTACAACTATCGGATTATATAAGATTCCTTAGGGCTCTTAATCCCCTAGATGGGCCATTAAAACCATTTGAGAAACTCTGTATAACAAAGACACCTATTACACATACTTTATCAGTGATCTATGGAGGGAGGTGGAAGATAAGGGACATACAAAATATATGAAAAGATGGGAACAAGACATTAGGAGAGAAATATCGGAGAAAGAATGGAGTAGAATATTCAAGATAACCCATAGCTCAGTCATGTCTTTATTCCATCAAGAGAAAAATTATAAAGTATTATCTAGATGGTACAGGTGTCCAGAAGGGATTAAACATATAAACCCAGAGTTGACTGACAGGTGTTGGAGATGTGAAATAGAAGAGGGTACATACCTGCATATCTGGTGGAGTTATCCTAGGTTACAACCATTCTGATTATTGAGCAGGGTTATCTGGTGATAGTTAGCAGGTGGTTTGTTTGTGACCCATCACTTTTATTATATTTAAATAAACATTATACTTTTGTACTCAATCTGGCATTCCGATCCTCAATGTACTGCCTTTTGATCTGATCTTCTTTGATCACATCCCATTTGTTTGTTTAATTACACTACAGCCCTGGGGTTCATCTAACTACAGCCCTGGGGTTAATCACACTACAGCCCTGCGGTTATTGCCCTAATGGCCTGGAGTTATTGCACTAAGCCCTAAGTTCTTACACAACTGCCCTGGGTTAATTATACTACTACTGCCCTGGGGATAATTATACTACTACTGCCCTGGGGTTAATTATACTACTACAGCCCTGGGGTTAATTATACTACTACAACCCTGGAGTTATTATACTTAACCAGTAGTTATAATGCTATGCCCAGCAGTCTACTGTATATATTCTATATAATCTGACACTCTATTACACTTTATTAACACTTCAAGTGTCACTACACCCCCCTCAGCCTTTCTGCTGCAATATACTAAATGCTGTAAAATACAAAGCAATACAATAAAATGCAATACAATACAATACAATCCCCTTTGCCCACCCTATGTAAAACTTAACCCCTACTCAAACTGCCCCCCCTTACAAGCTCTGAGATACACTACTCCCCCCACCCCCCTCTTTCATACGACCTGCTCTGACAGAAACTCCGCTCTCACACTCCTCTGATCCTTCACGATCGTCAGTCGATCTTCAATTGTCTCCTTCTTCAATCAGCCTCCCTCTGTCTGGTCGTCCGTACTTCACCGCTCCCCGATTCATTCTTCCGGCTCTCTCTCCGACACATCCACTCGGTCCTCTCGTCCGGTCCACAACAGCGACCTCGCAAGCGTCACCGTCTCTGGCTTCCCCTGTCCGGCTCCCCCGGCCTCCAGACTCCGGTCCCACAGCTCCAGTCCCAGGCGTGTCGGCACCCTGCATACCGCACACCCGTCAGCTCGCTCACACGCGCCACTCTGCGCTGCTCTGCTTCCGGTTCAACGGTCAGAGGTTCCGTGGCTGACCGTTGGCTAGTTTCTAGTTAAAATGGAAGACCTTTTTTGTATTTTGTATTCCTTCCATTTGCGAATAATCATTCCAACAGTTGTTTCCTTCTCACCAAGCTTCTTGCTCATTGTCTTGTAGCCCATTCCATCTTGTGCAGGTCTACAGTCTTGTCCCTAATGTCCTTTGACAGCTCCTTGGTCTTGCCCATGGTGGTGAGGTTTGAAGGGAAGAAAGAGGTTATGTGGACAATTGTCTTTTCTATATATAATGAGTTGTCGTTAGGAGCACCTTCTTAAATTGACAGGACTAATCTGTGTACCACATAGCCAGTCTGTGGGAGCCAAAATGATTTTTGCTTGGTCAAATTGATCAATTACTTATTTTAGGTCAAAAGTAATGTAATCTAATACCACATTATGGCCACTAGATGGAGCTGAGGTGCATAGGAATTAAGTCCTTTTTTTGCACATTACTTATTGATCAAATACTTATTTTACTCACTGAACTGCAACTCAATTTATAACATTTGTATCATGTGCTTTTCTGGATTTTTGGTTGATATTCTGTCTCTATCATTTAAAATACACCTATGATAAAAAAATTATAGACCTTTCATTTTCTTTGTAAGTGGGCAAACTTACAAGATTTGCAGGAGCTCAAATAATTATTTTCCTCATTCTATATGTATTCTCTGAAATCTAACAAGCATCGTATTGATCATAGCCAGTTTCAGCTAAGCAGATGTTGAGACGTAAAATTGGCCAGCTGTCCAAATGGTGCCAAGGAAGTGCACTTCTATAATGCATTCTGGTCTGTCGGTTTAGTATATAGTGAAATGACAAAGGTGTCAAGACCCACTTTGAATTCCACATCAAGGAAGTGGACAGGGGTTATGGAAAATTCAAGACTAAATAGAATACCAAAAAAATTTGAGAAAATCCACAAACTAACAAACCAACTAACAACATTCCCAAAAATGCTTGCACAACCTTACTAATTGAAACTGTTGCAGATACTTTCAGACATTCCGAAATACTTACAAGGTAATAACAAAAGGGTGAAGAGCTTGGAGAAGGTAGCAGAAGTGAACAATCTAGGACAACATAGCTGAACTGGAAAGTGAGCTGAATTGGAGAATTCAGCTCACAATTCGGTTATTTTGGCCTAACTATAGTTAGAAGAGAAAAAAGTGAGGTTTTTGAGACACCAATGAACTACAGTAATTTGATAAAATAAATGATTTATTATAATCCAGTACAAAAAAAAACACGTCACAATTGATAGTATATCATAAAAGGGAGAAAACCTCCTAACACCCACTAAGTTCCAAGATAAAGGTCATACTCAACATGATAAAGGAATGTAATAACATGATTGTACTAAATAATACCATATTATACAATAGGTGGATATGCATGAACTAGACAAGACTATAGAAGTAAAAGAATACAATCCAATTCATAGTTTAGAGATGTAGAAGCCTTATCTGGAGCCAGAATAGTGGGTGATAACAATGTACTCTACGCTTCTCGCGCCATTAGGCGCTTCATCAGGAGAAGGAGGTGATCTGAAGATCATAGAAGAAAAACATAAATAATAAATCTTTAAAAACATTTCATTATTTTTAAAATAATAATAATAATCAAAACCTGCTGCTGTGGAAGAATCACACAGCAAAAATGTAAAAAGTGTGTCAGTCATTTAGGAGCAGAAACTAAAAACTAGCTCAGTCATGAAGGGGTTAAAGCATCATTGCTTAGAGGTGCCAACCATTCTTACCTCTTCCGTGTGAAGCCGGCAAACCGTGGAGACATGTTCTCCCAGGGTGAGGGAGGATGGAAACCGGAGTCAGAGGCTGTAACGAGGGGTATTAGTGGTGTAGTGGGAGAGGAAAATTACCTCATAACCACAACAGATCCACCTTTCAATAAGCCAAACAGATATATAGGATATATATGAAAAAAGGAAGCTATACCACAAGGACCCCCATACTAAGCCAACCAACCATTATACATCACTCAATTGATATAGATACCCGGAGTAACAACTAGGGATAAAAGTTAACATGGATTCCATTGAGGAAAACCCTAACTCCCCTCTAAAGATGTAGGAGATGCACATTACCTCTCTGCGACGTTTGTCACCAATGAAAGGACTTGGGACAAAAAGGGGGGATTTAGCGTGATGGAGCCTCAGGGCAACCTCCTGCCACCCTCCCACACCGAACGCAAGTGAGGCCGTCTCCAGCCGTTCACTGAAGATACCGGCGCCGCCGTGCGGGCATATAAACGGCAGCGTGTGACGTAGGTGGTCATGTGACCTCCTAGCGTGTCCCACCCTCCAGCCAATGAGCGGTGAGCTAGAGGGACACTCCCCCCAGTGGAGAGCTCAGTACCGCCCCAATAGGATGTTACAGGGGCCGGGGGATCAAAAGGTGCCGGTCGTTCAAAGAACGACAATGCCCGCACAACCTGGGAGGAGGGGGACCAGAATATGTCCCCATCCTGGATGGGAAGCATCCCCCCTGATTCCCAGCCAGATAGTGAGCACATAAAACCACCCCACACCGAGGTAGGCAAAGATGGCACCCTACAAAGCAAGTAGCTCAAATGCAGAAAATATAAGAGCCATATAGATAATAAGATCGATACATAAAAAGCATATAGAACATACATAATGGCAGTTACAAATTTGTAATCATGGTTTCACAGGTATTCTGGCACAATAAGATGGAAAAATTTTACTGCATTGAACAAAAATTGTTACAATGAGCAACACAATAATATGTAGCGAACACTAAACATACTCAGAAAAAATACGTTAGGACAGCTCTTAATCATATATCCCCATTACCCCCAAACAACACCCCGAGAAATGAGATAATACATGAGACAGAAAAATGGGGAATAAAGAAACCACTGCAGGAGTAAAAGTGCGGGGGAAACATTTCCCGCACATATAGTTATTTACTCACTGAAGATATATGTAGGTGTAGATAAGGATAATTAATATTCATTAATATGAACCATACTATCCCCACGAAGGGCGAGTAGATGCCAAAAAGGGGTGGAATACAGAGTTAGAAAGGAAAGCTGACCTAAAAGGTATACTCAAATAAAATTAATTTCCAAGGAGTTGGTATGACATTTTCCACACAATCTACAGACCCATCCTGTTGAAATTATGATGTTTGGCTTATTGATAGGTGGATCTGTTGTGGTTATGAGGTAATTTTCCTCTCCCACTATACCACTAATACCCCTCGGTACAGCCTCTGACTCCGGTTTCCATCCTCCATCCGTAGGAGTACGTGTCTCCCCGGTTTGCCCGGCACGCAGTGTGTGCACTCGCTGGCTCACACTGTACGGGTACTCCTAGAATGAGATCCTAATAGGTTGGACTTGATGGACTAATGTCTTTATTCAACCTCAAATACTATGTAACACTGAAGGGGTAAGAATGGTTGGGTCCTCTAAGCAATGATGCTTTAATACTCTAATTATGAAATGTTTTGGAGGATTTATTATTTATGTCTTTTTTCTATGATCTTCAGATCACCTCCTTCTCCTGATGAAGCGACTAATGGCACGAAACGCGTAGAGAACACTGTTATCACCCACTATTCTGGCTCCAGATAAGACTTCTACATCTCTAAACTATGAATTGGATTGTATTATTTTACTTCTATATTCTTGTTTGGTTCATGCACATCCATCGATTGTATCATATGTTATTATTTAGTACAAACATTTAATTACATTCCTTTATCATGTTGAGTATGACCTTTATCTTGGAACTTAGTGGGTGTTCGGAGGTTTTCTCCCTTTTATGATATACTATCAATTGTGAGGTTTTTATTTTTTGTACTGGATTATAATAAATCATTTATTTTATCAAATTATTGTAGTTCATTGGACTTGTCACTTGGTGCCTCAAAAACCCCACTTTTTTCTCTTCTTGCTATTGTTACTTAACTAGGGGTTTGGCACCTAACTACTCAGGATCTGTTCACCACTACAAATTTGTTCGGTTATTTTGGCCTAGATTGTTCTCTTCCCCTGCCTTTTCCAAACCCTTCACCCTTTTGTTAATAACCCTGTTATTGTTTCCTGTATAAACAATTTGCAAAGCCATTTGCCATGTGAATCTCTGTGAATGTTCTTTACGTGCAAATAAAGGACTTAATTGCTATGCACCTCAGCTCCATCTAGTGGCCATAATGTGGTATTAGATTACATTACTTTCGACCTGACAATAAAATATACTTTCCCTCTAGTTGCACAGAACAAACGTTTTGCAGATGAATGGGTCTGTGAATTGTTTATAAATATGCCCCTTATTTTTTTATGACGTTCTTGACTGCCAATATATCAATATCTAAAGCTTGGAATTCATCCTTGATTAATATTGCTACAACGAAAAACTAGAATATTCTGCATAATGCTTCATAAAAAAATGGCGAGCATTTTAGTGGATAAACAAAAAATGCTTGAAAAGGTCTGCAATACATGAAAACACTATACACTATCTCTCAACTAGCATTTTAATTTATTTTTTGCATATTTTAGAAAATCATAGCTGGATGCTGTTTAAAACGACAAGTTAAACTTTAAATAATTTTAAATTAACAAAATGGATTGTGCAGCAGTGATGCACGCTATATCAATTTTTTTAATGGATACCTTTTTTTGGACAATTTCTGTGCAATCTGTACAATTTGCAGATATCTATGTAGACTAGCCTTAAATAATTGTTTCAATTTGTAGGTATCACAAAGGGCCCCATACTGCATATCTGTTGATAATTTAAAAGGAGGTAGCACAATCACCTTGTAACATGTGTGGCTAATTAATAACACTGTATAACTATTGCTCGACAATAAAGTAATGTCCTACCTTTTCTTTCTTGGCATCTTCGTGAGAACAGGAGTGCTCTCTGGTGGGTGAAAGCAATGCTTACATGTACCAATACTTTGGTAAAGCTAATTTCTCTGTTTAAATGGACTGCCCATGGATTATTTTATCTAATAGAAGGGATTCTGAATTTTAACACCATGGAAGAAATGTTATTTAAAGAATGGGAAAAGTTACCCATGTACCGGTTTGTGTAACGTGCTCCCAGTTTTTCTCTTGTAAAAAGACAGAGAGGGGAATTTATCAAAACGGGAGCAGACAATCTGGAGCAGTTTCCCTGGGCAACCAATCAGCTGCTTTTTTCAGTTTGTTCAGTTAAGATTTGAAAATGAAAGATAGAAGCCAATTGGTTGTGGCATGCACAGCTGCTCCAGATTTTCTCTGCTCCAGTTTTGATAAATGCCCCTCAATGTCTTGTTCAAGTATTGAAATAAAATGATTGTAATATCAAAACCTGCATACACACGCAAAATTAAATACATGTTTTTATGGCTTAATCTATTAAAGTAATATGCCGTTTTTTTACACTGAACTGCAGTTAACTGTGTGACAGCTTGATAGCTGTTTCCCGGCCGTGTGCGAGGATCAGAGGCAGGGCTTGAAAAATCCCGACGAGCAGCTTCCCGGCCAGCCGTTGTAATTACACGGCCGGCCTGGAGCTTTACATTCAAGCTATTGGGCATCTCTAGAGACTCTAGGCACGGCTCTGTGACAGGAGATCAAAGGTAGATCAGTATAGGTCTCCCTTTGATCTTCTCTCAGTCCCCGAATGCAGGAAGTGATGTATATTACATCACTTCCTGCATTCTGTGTAAAAAAAAAAAAAAGTAATACAAAAATTAAAGAATCATTAAAAAAAATAAAGCATGAAAAAAATGTAAAAAGAAAACAATTTTTTTAAGTCCCCGCCCCCCACATACACACGCAGGTATGCGTCGGGTGGGCCTATGTGCAAAAACGACGATTGCACCTATTGTGCCGCACATGTTAAATATCGCCGCAAACGTCGCAGTGAGAGCAATAATTTTAGGACCATTAATCACTGATAATACTAAACTGATGAGCAGTAAAAGTGTTTTAAGCGTCGCCAATGGGCCTGTGGGCGTTTTTTTGCGAATTTGCGGGCGCACGGAATTTTAAGGCTTGACATGTTTGGTGTCTATTTACCCGACGTGATCCCGACTTTTATGTTTTACCAAAAATATGGGTAAGAATAAATGTTTTATAACAGAACGTAGGGAAACTTTTTTTTTTTACATCTATGGTACTTTTTTCATTATATAGTAAAAAAAAAATAACCCCCCTTCCCTCTTGGAGATTATATACCTCCAAAAGAAAGCTCTATCTGTCCCCAAAAAATGTTAACATAAATTGCAAGACTATAGTCCGGTCATGCTGACTGGTGACAGTGAGAGAGGAAAGGGGTGGCACAGTAGCAGTGGAAGAGCCAGATGGGGGGACTTATTTTCTGGCAATGCCCCCCCCACTGAGACTAGACTCTGGATCCACCAATGATCCAGCACCAGTGCTGGAATAAGGTCATTCAGTGGCCAGGGGTCTTCTGCACCTGGGAGACCAATCCCAGCTGCCACCATGCTTGTCTTAGCAGCACTGCCCAGTCCACCAATCATTTTTCCCATGGACCCGGAAGTGCGCAGTGACATTGTGGGACCTTTCTGCTGTGTGTTATCTGCCTTTGTTGGTCTCCTTGCACAGGTCCAGCCAGAGACAAAATGAAGGCAGGGAACCAGAAGCATAGGCTTGTGAAAAAGCAGGGGAACCCCTGGGTACTGGAACTAGAAGCAACAATACAGAGTGCACTGCATCAAACGGAGGGTATGATCAACAGTGAAAAGGGCTGAAACAGGACCCAAAATATGCTTTAAATAAACCTCTGCCTTATCTTTATGAGGGTGCAATTTTGCAGGGAGTCTCTCAAATGTGATGTACACAGTATGTTAAATAATCCTGACTACTGCACTCTGTATGCTGTGATGCACATTTGTGCCTGCACACCGAGGAGTACACACAGCACAGAGTGTTGTCATTCAGGAAAATATACCCCAAGTAAAACCCTCTCTCCACAAAAAAAGGAACCCAAATTATCTCTGCAAACCCCAAATTAAAATCCTCCTAGCAAAATTCTCCCTCCAAAAGCAACCCCACCTAAAAATCACTTTTCACAACTCATTTCTGCCCTCCTACAACTCTTGTCCTCCGCTTACTGCTGCATCCCTAAACCACCTGCCCACATAGTTACATAGTATTTGAGGTTGAATAAAGACATAAGTCCATCAAGTCCAACCTATTAGGATCTCATTCTAGGAGTACCCGTACCCCTGTACCCGTGCCCACCATTCGTTTATGCACACATTCAATGCTCAACAGCAAAGACTCCCTCTGAAAGCAGCTACCTATAAAGCCACTGTCCACAGCTTGCCCCTGCACCCCTTTTCCATTACTGTAAACCTCTGCCACACTCCTCACATTTGCATACAGTGCAGCCCCCTTCTTCACCCCCCCCCAAATACACATATATACACTGCAGCACCCAGGGCCAGTGCTAGACTATTTTGCACCCTAGGCAAGACCAGCTACTTGCACCCCCCCTCCCGTGATGCAACCCCCAACCCCCCCCCGCAGCCCCATTCTCCTGTGGGTTAGCTTCTTCAGGCGACAGGTGGATGTAATTTAATTTGAAATAGCCAATAGCAGACTGGCTATTGAAACCCCACCCACTGAGCAGAGGAGCGAACCTGAGAGAGAAAGTTGTCTCTCAGTTACGCTCCGGTGCAATAGCCATTCTGCTATTGGCTTTTGCATTTTTAAATAGACGGGGCGCCATGGGGGGTGAATGGTCAAGGCTGCGCCCTTGGTAGCAGTGCGCCCGAGGCAGCTGCCTAGTTTGCCTAGTGGCAGCACCGGCCCTGGCCCCTTCCTCACACCTACATACAATGCAGCCCCTCTGCCCCCTCCTCCATACATACAATGCAGCTAATGACCACAGTAACTCACAGCAGTCATCCGGGAGATGGCGGCAGCACCGAGTGAGCATGGGCATGTCATGTCCAGGTGCAGAAAGTGTACTTGTATAGGACTCCTGTCCTCTGCCATTGCATGCCTGTGGGCAGCACAGTGAATGCCGGCTGGGGCAGCACTTCAGAGGCAGTCAACAAGCTTGAGGAAGGTGCACTTTGCCATGTAGTGTCCCCCCACCCACCCACACCGCTCCTTCTTCTCAGCCTTGTCCAGAGGCAATTTTTTTGTTCCCTCCAGCCTATTAACAAAAACCTACACTTACCTTTTTTTCCCCAAGTGCCTTTGGTTTCGTACAATGACTCAATGCTACATTAGAAGTGAATCCATTCTGCTGTATTTTGCTGTGAGTACAATGACTCAATGATACATTGAAGCAAATCTATTCTGCTGTATTCTGCTGGGAATCCAGGGTGGGGACAAGAGCTTTGATGCCCTGGACCCACAAGAAGTGGGTTGAATGACATGAGGCGTTATTTATCTCAGAAGAGGAGGAGTGCACCATCACTGGATTGGTAAGTATGCAGAGCACATCTCCAGAGATTTTTAATTGCTGTAGGAGAACCCTTTTTTGCACAGAATGGTGAATCCCTTTAAAGGGGAGGCTTCCCTTTACTTCTTGTCCTGTAAACACAATGGGAAGTGAGAGGAAATCTCTGCAGTGAGGGAAATCTTTTCTTAGACAGTTGTCACCAGAAAAAGCATTACAACTGGAAAATATCCCCTATGTTCCTGTTCCAGTGACAACTTAAAATTGTATTTTCCCCACTCTATCTATCTAAATGTACCATTTTAAGGAAAAAATAATGTAATTTTGAAATTGATGGCTGCGTTTACCCCGGTGTAGCATCCCTCTTCTTTTAACAACCCAGTGTAAATGTCTGGGAAGTGAGGCCAGTTGCAGGAACTTTGGGAGAGGAATGTTGTCCCATTCTTGCCTGCTATAGGATTCTAACTGCTCAACAGTCCTGGATCTTCTTTGTCGTATTTTTTGTTTCAAAATGTGCCAAATATTTTTAATTGGTGAAAGGTCTGGACTGCAGGCAGGCCAATTTAGCACCCGGACTCTTCTACTACGAAGCCATGCTGTTTTCATAGATGCAGTATGCGGTTTAGCATTGTCCTGCTGAAATAAACAAGGCCTTCCCGGAAAAAGACGTTGTCTCGATGGGAGCTCTAAAACCTAGATAAACCTTTCAACATTGATGGTGCCTTTCCAGATGTGCAAGCTTCCCATTTCATAAGTACTATTTCACCCCCATATCATCAGAGATGCAAAAACTGTGGAACCAGCACATGATAATCTGATTATCATGTGCTGGTTCCACAGTTTTTGAGCCTATTACTCCGGAAGAGAGTCATCTGTGCACCGAATGTGGATTGCGGGGATTCATGATAGGGGTGAGCTGTGATCTCTGTGTTTTCAGTTAATCAGCGATGCAGGTACCTCTCCTCTTTAGCCCGAAGGACATAGCACCCATGGTTGCCAAAAAGAATGTCAATTTTCGATTTGTCTGACCACAGAACAGTTTTCCACTTTGTGACAGACCATTTTGAATGAGCTTTGGCCCAGAGAATAAAAGGGCGTTTCTGGATCATGTACAGGCATACAATATTGCGTTTTGGCCTTGTCGCTTGCACAGCGATTTCTAACCACCCGCATGCTCGAGGCCGCCGCCACAACCTGAGAGTGAGAGGCGTCCCAGAGGCCGTGGAGGCAGATCAACTGGAATCTACACTATTACTCATCTTCAACGACCTGCTAGACAGGCCACCTGAATCCCCAGTCAACATGGATCGCTTTCATCGTGCTTTGCACCCCAAAGGTAGAGATGTCAGGATGTTTATACTGCTCTGATATACAGTCTTATGTTTATGGAAACAAATAAGAATCTATAATTAAGGAGATTCCCAAGTATTTCCATAAACCAAAATTTACACGAGTTCTTTCATTTGCGCTGACTTTGAAGACAAGAGGAATACAAAAGTATACAAAACATATATATTTATTAATTAAATATCAGTGCAGAATAATAATAAAATATAATTGGTAACAAACAAAGAATATGGATCAGATTATAACAATTAATTTGATATCACAGGTAATGCATAAAATATAACCACCGGATATTGTTCAAAATCTAAATGTAACCAAATGAAAACGACTTTTTAAATGCAATGGGTATCTTTTCAGTATCTCACAGAATAAGAAAACAAAAGGTTCAGAATTGACAAGTGACTTCTCCCAGCACAGATTTTTCACAAACTCAAACTTCTAACAGCGCATGGGCAATATTTATCCCATCATGCACAGGACTGGCAATAAGCCAAGACCATTCAAAGTAGAGACAAATTTCCACCAGTTTAATTCAATATATATCAGACTAGACCATTGAATAGAAACTGAAATCAGTTTCCTGGAGATTATACAAATGTATATAACAAATATATATAAATATCTCCCAAGATTGAAAGACACAATTTTTACTGCAGTTAAAAATTATCTCAGATCAATCTAGATCCTACAAGAACTCAATGGTTTACCCGAATATATATATGTGGCTAATGAATTGCCTAATATACAGATAGAAAGTATACTTTACCAGCAATTTAAATTTAGTTGTTTGGAAAAAGTCATCAGTCAATGCTCCGCAACCAGGGATAGTCAGGTTCTCTTTAGTTCAGTTTCCTTGGACAGCCGTCCTCAGCTTCCGACCTATACCCTTGGAATGTATTTGCTTACTACCTACTTCGTGTTGGAATCTCCCTTCTGCCTTTTGGTTCCCTCTCTATATCCCCCCCTGTAATGTGGGCTTGGTTTGGTCTTCCACGTGATTATTGACGTGAAACATGGGGGTTGATTTACTAACCTTATAAACACACCACGAACATGTATACACCTCTGTAGTGTGTTCCCTCCCAGCATGATCTATGGGTGGAATCTAAACACCTTTGTAGTGTGTACACACCCAGCAGGTGTGTTGTGCAAAGCCCTGCATGAATTTGCAAGGTGATGTTGTGTAAATTAGCTCTATGTTGTGTTGCTTGCGTTGATGAATGCAGGAATGTAAATGCATGAGCTAACCATTTTTGTCTAAACTGTGAAGCAGCATTATATATGCATCATGTGCATGATTTTTCCATATATGGCATTAGTGGAAATATGCTTTTAGAGACTTTTTGGTTGATAAATAAGTTTTGCTGTGTAAAAATCACACGCACGTGCGTGTGTTTAGGTTAGTAAATCACCCCCATGATGTCAAATATATCCTTTTTGTCATAGACCTTTCCCTCACAATCACCACCAGGGGGCACTATTGTTCTATATACAAGTTGGGAGCATTTCATTTAATTTCACTAATTTCTAAAGATAAGCAGTGAGATAACCTCTGATCTAAGCCCTTGGAAAAAGCCATGAATATAAAATTTTGACAATAGTTGATTACACACTGTCAGACTTTAGGTCCACTTCTTCAATTTACAACCTGGAGAACAGTCTAACCTAAAGCAATTAGCAATCCTCCTCTAAATACCTTAAAAGTGAGGTGATTAGTTTTGAAGACCCAGAGGTTTTTCATGCATATAAGAAAAGAATATACATTGGCATATACCACCTAATTCTTTGCACTTAAAATAAACATACTAATATATTTCAATGGGTACACTCAAACAATATATAATGAATATAGTTTGGATATATAAAAGTACATGTATAAAACTTTACTTGAAATCAGTCAATTAAGTAGGCATATAGATGCTGCATATAATATAATAATATAATAACATTATTGCTAATATTTATTACTGCAATATATAGTAAGGTTTCGTAAACAACTTTAAGATAAACCCCATCTTCTATTCATTGAGAGAGAGAGAGAAAAAAAAACCTCTAAACACTCCAGTCTCTTGTACATTGTATTCTTGTGGAGGCAAGAAAGTCATCAATCAAGACCTACATAGGCTGGTACCATCCTTAACTGATGTTCGTCTGAGACCCTCACAATTTACGATCTGAGACTATTTATGCTAAAATTCCTAACTCCTTCTCTGTGAAAGTCTCTATTCAAGAAGAATGAACTTGTATTCAACTTTTAACAAACAGACAAAATGGCTACCACAATGCCCATTTACAAATATGTAAAATAACATGTTTAGGCCTATGAAATTGATTCCTTTCGGGCCCATAGTTCTGACAGAGAAGCCGAACCTCCTCGGGGTATAATATGCTGCCTGGTGGACTATTGACTGAAAGAAGACATCCTCCGCAGGGCAAGAGAGAAACCGCATATTCTTTTCCAAGGCACGGAAATAAAGTTGTTTCAGGATCTCTCCCACATTACCCTGCAACACAGAAGAGCCCTCAGGCCTCTGCTGCAATCCCTCCGTTCCAGGGGCATCGCTGACGGATGGAGCTTGCAGCCACATTCTCGGGCCGCACCTTCCTCCTCACGCTCCCGGCGGATCTACAGAGGTTTTGCGAGCAACTCCATATCCCCCCGTGGAACTCCCGGAATAGTACGCGGAATTTCGTCTACAGGAAAGGCCTCCTCCAACCTCCTCATCGAGATCTCCAGATAGAAGGCTGCCCCGCACCCCAATCCGCGGAATGGATCATTCATTGCACCAGTAAGCCCCCTTTGGGTTCCAGATCGCCCCACGTCTAGCATTCCCATCACCGATAGCCGTATCTGGCACAACTTGTATCAACCTCCGGTCGTTAAACCTCTTTGAGAACTGGATTTTTGACAACGTGGACCTCAGGTACTATGTATGTTCTCCCCATTACCGTCTAACATCCCCATCATCGACAGTCAAATCGGGCACAACTTGTATCAACCCCCGGTCGTTACACATCTTAGAGAACTGGATTTCTGACAACTTGGATCTCAGGTACTATGTATGTTCTTCCGATTACCGCTGCCTTTTTTCCCCTCCCACACCGAGCTGTCTAACTGAGACTTGGCCGAGACTTCCACTATCTTCCTTTACCCTCGCAACGACCAGCCCCACCGGCCCTCTCCAGCTTTCCCTACCATGCATGGCAGACTGCCACGTTTTGAACCCCTCCCCCCCATCTCCTGGGCAGCCATGAGGTCCCATCCCCACCATGAAATGGCAGACATGGAACAATAATCTTTGGAAGCTTATCTCTGCCACCGTTTGCCATATACCATTACATCGATACTTCATTTTACTTACCAATCCCCGACCACTCATGCTGATGTACACCTACGGTGTGGTTGGTGGGAGAGCCGGGGGTGACTCTGCTGGCTCAGTGGTGGGAAACTGTTCGAATATACACATCTTACCAACATTGTCATTCGTTTATAGATATCATGCGCTCCACTATACCCCTTTCCTCCAGTACCTAATCCTTCCCCTGTCCCCTCCTTGCCCTTCTCCCTTAGTGATGGTCATTCTTCCATAGTGGTCCCTTGTCCATGCCCGGACCCCCGGGCTCCTTGTCCCCTGCTAGATTGGTGCTCCACCCTTCCCTCCACCGTAACTGAATGGGGTGTTAGCCCGCTTAACTGAGACTTGGCCGAGACTTCCACTATCTTCCTTTACCCTCGCAACGACCAGCCCCACCGGCCCTCTCCAGCTTTCCCTACCATGCATGGCAGACTGCCACGTTTTGAACCCCTCCCCCCCATCTCCTGGGCAGCCATGAGGTCCCATCCCCACCATGAAATGGCAGACATGGAACAATAATCTTTGGAAGCTTATCTCTGCCACCGTTTGCCATATACCATTACATCGATACTTCATTTTACTTACCAATCCCCGACCACTCATGCTGATGTACACCTACGGTGTGGTTGGTGGGAGAGCCGGGGGTGACTCTGCTGGCTCAGTGGTGGGAAACTGTTCGAATATACACATCTTACCAACATTGTCATTCGTTTATAGATATCATGCGCTCCACTATACCCCTTTCCTCCAGTACCTAATCCTTCCCCTGTCCCCTCCTTGCCCTTCTCCCTTAGTGATGGTCATTCTTCCATAGTGGTCCCTTGTCCATGCCCGGACCCCCGGGCTCCTTGTCCCCTGCTAGATTGGTGCTCCACCCTTCCCTCCACCGTAACTGAATGGGGTGTTAGCCTGCTGAAGGCACCGCAGGTTTTATGCTGCCCGTTGCCGCTGCTCGACACTAGGGCTCGGTGTTACCCTAAGGAGCAAAGTCGGTATCATGCGGGGCCGGGCGGTGTGTCAACGGTGCAGGTCTCATCGATGCTGTGCAACCGCTGGCAGCTAACCTAGAGTTCACCAACACCCTCTATAACACTCTCTAAGCCCAGGCCTCCAACCCACTCCCCCTCTCTGGTCCCGAACCCCCCCCCTCATCCCTTCCCCTCCTCACACACCTCCCCTCCTCCCGCCTTCTCAACGCCCTAACCCTTCTTCCATTCCATCCATCATAGCCACCCCATCTTCTCCCTGAGCTCAGGGGTGTGCGTGGGGGACCCGCAGGTTGCCGTTGTTGCTGAATGAATTCCTTACTCACCTACCCTCCTCCCGCCTTCTCAACGCCCTAACCCTTCTTCCATTCCATCCATCATAGCCACCCCATCTTCTCCCTGAGCTCAGGGGTGTGCGTGGGGGACCCGCAGGTTGCCGTTGTTGCTGAATGAACCGATGCGAAATTAATGGTTATTGTCGGTTTAATTGTTTTTCCATCCATAATGTTAATACAGACTAGCTCTATTTTACCAAATGGTGTGTGACAGGGCAGCCGATGTCAACGGCTGCGCGGGAAACATTTGGCGGGAAGAATTGTGTTTTTTGTGCCGGAGTATAACGCTGGGGTCGCTTCACATGCATAGGTTATTATTGTACTTCTAGATGTCATTTACCCCCCCGCCCCCACGATTCCCCTACCCTCCAACCCTTCCCTCCCCTCACCCCACCCCTCTTCTTCTGCTCTCTCCCTCGTCCTCATGTGATCCCTTGGTCGTGCTCCTGCCTTCCAGACTCCATGATCCCCGAATATTCGAAGCTTACCCCTCCGACCCTAGCGTGCCAACCTGAATGAAGTGTCCTCCTCTAAAATGCTCAATTGCAGTACTGACTGGTTGCAATGGTACGCAGCTCTATTTCATTTTATTTCAGTGGCACCCTTAGATATATGGGAGTAACGCTCGGACTGGAGACCAGCAGCGCCCTGGAGAATGGTTCAGAGACCAGGGGTGCACAGAAGGGGTCGTCATGATCGATCCCATTTGCCCTGCCTTATCGCTGCAGGCTCTCCTGCTGAAGCCTCTCCTCTCTCTGACTGCATTCATGTTTTTGCATTATGACCAAACGTTGCTACAAGGTTCATGTCTAGACGGGAGCTCTGCCCATAATACAACTCACAATTGGCCGTTCCCTTTAGCTGTTGCAAGGGTTGAACGCCGCTCCGAGTCACACCTATCCTATCCCACGATAGGTATCAGTAGTCGTTCTTCCTCCTTCCCCATTTGCATTGATCCCCAGATCCTCATACCACTGCTCCATGCTCCATACCTACTACCTCCCCTATTCCATGCCCTAAGTCGAAGTTAGCAAGGTGCCTTGCGATTCCTTCTTGGTTCCTCAACCCAGTCACATCCCCACAAGACCGAACATGCACAGTGTGTCGAGTCTATCAGCCCGACGATTTACTTTCTGATGAGATTTGGGATATACCCCCTATCTCTCGGGCTGTCTTTACACTTCCCTTCTTTCCTTCATCCTAAACCTATTTCTCCTCTTGTGCCTTTGCCTCTCCTCCTCCCATCTCCCTCCCTCTGCTCTTTATCCCCTCTTCTTCCTGCTGACACCCCCCTTTTTTTTCATCCCTTACCTTCACTGTTTCCCGCTCATACCCACTTCATGTCTTACGCTCCCCTCTCTTCCTTCTCGCCCGCTTCCTTCCCCCTCTAACGAGACTTGACTCAGCTCTTGTCCCTCCACTACCCGCATCTCCTTCCCTCCTCGATTACTTCCAAATGCCATGGGCACGTCCAACACCATCACCCACAACACTCCAATTTCATTGAAAATCCTATCAATGAATGCAAAGGGACTCAACGTACCTTAAAAAAGAGATCCCAATTTCTTCGGGCATTCTCACATCACAAAGCCCAAATAGTGCTACTTCAGGAAACACATTTTAGATAAGATGCCATACCCAAATTAGGCAACCGTAAGTTTCCTACAGTCTATCACTCCACTTCGGCTGGCTCCAAATCTAAAGGGGTATCCATCATTATCTCGGCCCACATCAACCTTCAAATCACTGATCAACTAATTGATCCGGAAGGACGTTATCTTTTCCTTAAAGGCACGACGCACAACATCCCGATCACCATTGCTAATCTTTACTGTCCCAACGCTGGCCAAGCCCACTTTTTTCGCAAAGTGTGCTATTCTAGGTGGGGATTTCAATGTACCGTTAAATCCACTCTTGGACTCCTCCACTGGCAAATCATCGGTTCCCTTCCGTAGCTTACGCACAATCTAAAAACTCCTGACGCCCTTAACCTTCACGATACATGGAGATTCCTTCACCCCACAGTGAAAGACTTCACTTTCTTCTCCCACCCACACTCTAGCTATTCCAGATTGGATTTTCTTTTTCTCTCTCAAAGAGACCTGCCCAATCTGGTAGGAGCCACAATTGAACCTATGGTCCTTTCAGACCATGCTCCGATATCTATGATCATCACATTCCCCATACACTCCTCCCACTCTCATGTATGGAAATTGAATACTTCCACAATGGGGGAACCTAACCACGTCTCCTTGATACAAAGCAAGCTGCACTAATTCTTTTCCTTGAATACCGACACTTGCTCTTCCCCACTGATGCTGTGGGAAGCACATAAAAGTGTAATTAGAGGGGAATTCATACGCATTCAAGCCCTCCTCCACAAACGGAAAAAAAGCCTGAGGCGCTGCTCTTCTTGCCCGCATAGCCACCTTAGAGGAACTCCACAAATGATCCTTGGCACAGTCCCATCTGTCGTAACTGACCCAAGCGCGTAAAGCCGGGAAGTTCCTGGCAAGGACCCTGAACACCAAAAGGCGTCCCGCACGGTCTCTCAGATTGTGGACGCTTCGGGCACTAAACATTTGGACACGGCACATATAGCATCCCAATTCCGGTCCTTCTATGAACAACTCTATGGTATTGCTGCTCAACGTCCCTCCACCCCTGCTCAAACACCCCTGTCAGCGCAGAGCCCCCCTTCTTTAAGTGACACGTCTAGAGCGGACCTGGAAGCCCCCTTCACATCCCAAGAAGTCCAGACAGCGATCTCACAACTGAAACCAGGGAAAAGCCCTGGTCTTGGCGGTTTTACATCCCAATACTATAAAACCTTTTCGGAACACCTTATCCCTCACTTTTTGTCTGCTTTCGATTTGACTCCCAGACAGCCTCATGACTCAGTCCACCTATTGGAAGCCCATATTGTCGTGTTGCCAAAGCCAGGAAAAGATGATTCCTTATGCGCAAGCTACCGCCCCATATCCCTGCTCAACATTGACGTTGAAGCTACATGCAAAAATACTGGCCAACCGCTCAACCTCTCTTCTTCCCGACATAATCGACAGCGACCAGGTGGGCTTTATTCCAGGCAGGGAAGCACGCGACAACACCACTCAAGCCATAGGCCTTCACCACTGGATTAAAAACAGAGGCCACGCAGGTTTCTTCCTATCTACAGATGCTGAGAAAGCATTTGATAGGGTGGCATGGGACTATCTTTTCACCTCTTTGACTCACCTTGGCTTGGGCCCTCGTATGCTGGACAGCATAGCCCTATTGTATTACAAACCGACTGCAAAGATCCGGGTAAATGGCTCACTGTCAGAGGCCTTTCCCATTCTCAACGGTACACGGCAGGGGTGCCCCTTGTCTCCACTGCTTTTTGTGTTGGCATTGGAGCCCTTTCTTCGGAAAATACGCTCGGATCCCAAAGTACATGGGTTCCATACGCCCTACAAGGAATTTAAAGTGACCGCATTCGCGGACGACTTGCTATTTTTCTTGACACAGCCGAGAATATCACTTCCCAATCTCCTGAGTGCACTCCAGGAATTCGCATCAATCTCATTCTTTAAAATCAACCTTTCCAAATCAGCCGTATTAAATGTCTCCCTTCCCGATGACCTGGTCCAATTCTGCAAATTCCACTTTCCCTTACGCTGGGCGGATGCATCCATTACCTATCTTGGAATTGAACTTCCCACTGACTTGCAAAATGACATGGCCCATATAAGGAATGGGTCCAGATCGAGCAACCCCAATTAGGATCACCAATCGGCTACTGCCCTGGCTTCAACGTTCCTTGCTCCCGCCCCAAGTGCTAACTCACCCCACGATAGGCAACTCTCTGCGCCTTTTTGATACAATGTCCGCTCTCCATCCTGAATCTCGCTGCGCTGAACTGCTCTCCCCAGCAGTACGGGGGGACACTTCTGGGGGTAATACAAACTTCTGAGGAACCTCACAACCTGAAGCTGCACTGAGGCACCTGGGGAGTTGCTGATACACATTGACCTCCCTAACCCAAGTACTCTCCACAACTACTGTCATATCTTGATTGATGTGCCAAATTAAAAATCTCTCATGCCACGCTGTTATACCAATGTTTGATGTGCATAACTACAAGTCCTTTATACCACGCTGTTACTGATGTGCATAACTACAAGTCCTTTATACCACGCTGTCATTTGATGTGCATAACTACAAGTCCTTTATACCATGCTGTTATTGATGAGCATAACTACAAGTCCTTTATACCACGCTGTTATTGATGTGCATAACTACAAGTCCTTTATACCATGCTGTTATTGATGAGCATAACTACAAGTCCTTTATACCACGCTGTTATTGATGTGCAAAGCTACAAGTCCTTTATACCACGCTGGTA
This sequence comes from Nanorana parkeri, assembly GCF_000935625.1. NCBI lineage: Eukaryota > Metazoa > Chordata > Amphibia > Anura > Dicroglossidae > Nanorana > Nanorana parkeri. Next base: position 69,801 of record NW_017309135.1, on the reverse strand, counting down.
TACCTCATGAGTTAGGTTGCACCTAATGTTGTGTTACAGTTTGTAGCCGCCTATGGACTACGTATCTGCCTATATACAGTTGAAACTCGGAAAATTAGAATATTGTGCAAAAGTTAATTTATTTCACTAATGCAACTTAGCTGTCTACCAGGAGATTTTGGAGCACTTCATGCTTTCTTCCACAGATGAGCTCTATGGGGATGCTGACTTCATTTTCCAGCACACTGCCAAAACACTGCCCACACTGCCAAACATTTTCTGAAATTGTGGATCTGGGTTTTCATGAGCTGTAAGCCATAATCATCACAATTATGACAAATCACGGCTTGAACTATCTTGCTTTGCATGTAATGAGTCTATCTCATATATTAGTTTCACTTCTTAAGTTGCATTAGTAAAATAAATTAACTTTTGCACGATATTCTAATTTTTCGAGTTTCACCTGTAGACTAGTAGGTGGGTTCCTCCCCCCTACGCTATTCCTTCTCATAATTTGTTATAAGTTAAACCACATTTGGGTCAAGGGTTGCACTAAGTCCTGCATGAGGTGGTCAGTGTGAAGAATACTCCTTACATGGCTGGTCAGTGGAAAGTCGCCCTTAAAGGACAATTTAAACCTGGCAATTTTTTGCATACTGTATATCTACTGCTAGCAAGCGGTGTGTATATATAGATCAGCTAGCAAAACTAAAAAGGTTAACTAAAAGGCAGGCGGGGATCCCAACCAAAAAGGACCTTCCGAGCGGCTTGTTCCAGGAAAGCAGGCACGGCCTCCGTTTGTGGGGTGTCAACTTTATCCCGCCAGCAGGTCTGTAAATTTAGTTGAGTGTTGGAAGTAAATCCAGGGTCCCCAGGTTGCCAAAAACCTCCCTTCAGCGTTTCTAAGGGAAGCTGTCAAGTCCTCCATGACATATACCTCCCGTACTTTGGAGAGCCATAACGAGATGGTTGGTGCACTCGTTTGTTTCCACCACAGGGGGATGGAGGCTCTCGCTGCATCTAGGAGGTGGCGTGTGAGTGAGTGCCGGTATGTCGAGAGTGGGGCGGCAGCCATGTGCAATAGACATGCTGCCTGCTTATTTCTGAGATCCGTCATGGTCAGGTCCTGGATGACAGTCAACACCTGGTCCCAGAAGGGCTTCAACCTTGGGCAGGAACAAAAGATATGGAGCATTGTACCAGATTCGGAACCACACCTCCAACATTGGGCTGGGATGGAAGGTATCATTCTGTGCAGTAGCCAAGGGACCCTATACCATCGGGATAGTATCTTGTATCCCATTTCTTGGACCTTGCTGGCCATTGAGGACTTGTAGGACATGGTAATGATGGTTTGAGTTTGTTGGTCAGTGAACACGAAGCCAGTTCACGCTCCCAGGACCCCAAAAACGGGGGCCGAGAGGTGGAGGCTGGTGCGCTGAGCAATTTGCAAATAATGGAGATGGCATGCCTTGTGGGTACTTTCCCCGTGCACATCTGTTCATAGTCTGTGAGGGGTCTGTCCAGGGCTTGGGGGTTCTGAATAGCTCTCAGGAAGTGTCTAAGTTGCATGACACTCCAGGAGTCAAGCGGAGGGTCGGTCAGGGATCATATGGCTGGACCCGATAGCCAGTTGGAGTCTGTACGGAAGTCAAGTAATCTATATCAGTCAACAGTCCCCAGTCTATTGAATCGTAAATTATCTATCCCGGTACAAAGTCGGGGTCCCCCACGACCGGTGTCAGTGGGGAAGGGGCAGAAGCCAAGGAGGATTGTTTCAGCACCACCCGCGTGAGTCGGAGTGTGGTTGCAACCAAGGGATGTTCCCGAGCTGAAATTGGGATGAGGGACGAGAGCCAAGTGAGCCCATCCAATGGGTATGGACAAATGGCCCTACCTAGGGATACCCAAGTCTTGTCGTCTCGGTGGGTGTGCCAGTCTAGGACCCTATTTAGGTGCACGGCTCTGTAGTACAGGTGAAAGTGCTGCAGGCCCACCTCCCCTCGGTCCCTGGAGAGAGTTAGGATTTTCCTACTAATCCTCGGGTGTTTGCCCGCCCAAACAAAGCTCACCACTGCTTGATGGAGACGGTGAAAAAAGCTCGGGGGAGGAAAATCGGCAAAGCCTGGAACAGGTATAGGATCCGAGGCAAAATGTTAATTTTGATGGCTGCACATCTGCCAAACCAAGAAATGGTTTGAGCAGACCAAAGTCGCAGGTCCTTCAGTATCTCGGCCAGTAGTGGCGCAAAGTTTGTTGCGTATATGTCTCGAAGGTCAGCGGTAATGTGGGTCCCCAAGTATTTGAGTTGGTCCAAGGCCCATGTGAAGGGGAAATCAGTACGTAAAAGGGAGAGATGATCAGTTGGTAGGGTGATGTTCAGGGTGACAGATTTGGATAGGTTCACCTTAAAATCCGACAAACTGCCATATGTGGTGAGGGCTGAGAGCAGGTGGGGCGTGGATGCCATAGGATCGGTGAGGAAGAAAATTAAATCATCTGCGTATGCTGCAACCTTCTGTTCCCCCATGGTGGAGTGAAGCCCCCGAATGGTTGCTGACGCCCGGATGGTGCCCAGGAAGGGCTCCAGGGAGAGAGCAAAAATCAGGGGTGAGAGTGGACATCCCTGCCGCGTACCATTAGATAATGAAAATTCCCTCGATCTTGTTTCATTTACCCTCACCGCAGCCGACGGTGAGGAGTATAGAGCCGAGATCCATTTGAGTATGTTAACTCCCAGACCAATATGTCGCAATACTGCCATTATGAATCCCCAGTTAACCCTGTCAAATGCTTTCTCGGCATCTGTGGAGAGCAGGAGAAGAGGTTGGTGACTAGTTTTGGCCAAGTGGATGACATTCAGGACCCGGGTGGTATTGTCTCGGGCCTCTCTGGAGGGGATAAACCCTACTTGGTCTGGGTGGATGAGTGAAGGCATGAACGGCAGCAAACTATTGGCGATAATTTTAGAAAATAATTTAAGGTCAACGTTCAGTAGTGCAATGGGCCTGTAATTACTGCATTGAGTTGGGTCCCTGCCTTCCTTCGTTATTAGCGTAATCCATGCTCGGAGCATGTCTCCGGGCACGGGATGGTCCTGCAATATGGCGTTGTAAGCCGAGATGAAGTAAGTAGAGAGCTGGGGCAAAAATAACTTGTAATAAGCCTCAGTGAAACCATCTGGGCCCGGGGCTTTGCCTGTCCCCGATGACTTCAAAGCGGACTCCAGCTCTGTCAGAGTGATATCCCGCTCCAATGCCTTACCGTCCTCCCCCGGTATAGATGGCATTTTGGAGTCAGTGATGTAAGCCTGGGGATCGGGGGCTGAAGGTGACATAGTTACTCCCGATCCCGGGGGGTGTAGGTTGTATAGGGCTTCGTAATATGATCTAAACTCTTCTGCCATATCACTGGAAGCTGACACCATCCTGCCAGAGCGTGCCTTAATCTGGGAGATAAAAGACGTGGCCCTCGAGCCTCTCAGGGCGCGTGCTAAGAGCTTTCCAGGTTTGTTAGAAAATTCATATAGGGTTCTCATGCCCCCCAACAGACGCCGTTTTACTTTGGCAAACAGTAAATTGTTAAGTTCTTCCCTCACGAGGCGTGTACGGGGGCATGATCTGAAAGCAGAATATTGCCAATCGAGGCCGAACAGACCCGTGGAAGCTCTTTGTGTGCTCCAAAAAAATAGTCCAGTCTCGAGTATGTGTGATGAGCCTGGGAGAAAAAAGTGTAGTCCCTATCTTGTGGATGCAAAAACCGCCAGATGTCCGTCATGTGTAGGAGGTGGAGCTCCGACTTTAATCGTTTTAGGTAGGAAAAGACCAGGTGGGAAGTACCCCTGGAGACATCTAGTAAGGGATCCATAGCAGCGTTAAAGTCGCCCCCTAGTACCAGGATGCCATCTGAAAATTCTAGCAGGACCTGAACCAGTGTGCACAGAAATCCTAATTGATCTGAGTTCGGAAAGTAAACATTGGCCAGTGTCACTGAGGCTCCACCTATCGAACCCTTCAGAAGGATAAATCTGCCATTATTGTCTATGTACTGATCGGTATATGACCAAGGGACAGACTTCGCTATGAGGACAGAGACCCCCTTAGACTTGGTGATGGGAGATGGGCAGTGATATACCACTGGGAAATCCCTGTTGTGCAGCCTGGGGACCTGATCCCCCCGAAAGTGGGTTTCCTGGAGAAACACAATCTAAGAACCAGATTTTCTCAAGTCTGTCAGAAGTCTAGACCTCTTTTCTGGGATATTCAGACCCCGGACATTCAGGAACGTGAACACCAAATCTGCCATTGTCGTTGATAGGGCGAAGACCACGATCTAGGAGGGTGAAGGAAAGGGGAGTGACGTGAGGGAGAAAGAGGTAGCGGAGAGGAGCCAAGAGGTGAGTGCTGTAAAGTACCAAAAGGCTGTGAGGTGCCCACCACGGAGTGGTGACACGTGAACAGACTATAATACACACAGGGATGTATGTTTCCCCGACCAGGCAATAAACAAATGTAACAACCCGTTGCTCAATGCACGGGTTAATCCTATTTGGGGGTGGTCGGATAAACCGAATGTATGCAAATATATATAATACTTTCGAAAAGGCATCATAGGTGGAGATGCACAGCCCGCTCCCGACGGCAGGACGGCACAGGACATAAACCGAACCACCAACTCCGGCCGCCCCTGGGGCGACGCTGAACCACTTCTGACCGTGGGACAGGGGCGGTGCCCCGTATCGAAGACCCCTGGTCCCAAGGCCAGAGCGCGGAATCCGGTGAAGTCACGTCCCCTACCATTCCAGCCACCGGAGAGTAGACGTCTCTCCCACATGTACAACAGCATTTGACATATAGCAATAAAGGTGAGGACACCACATCAGAAGTAGAACAGATGGGCACATATTGGAGCCCCAACAAACATACTAGACAACAAAAGGGAAAAGCTCGGTAAGCAAAAAAAAACAAAAAAAAAACTGTGACCTGAATCCTGGGTAGCGCCATCGACCTCTTGTCTGCGTGCCGTGTAAGAAGGCCGGTGGGAGTTCCTGGAGAGGCGCTTCCCTGGAGACAGGACCAAACCTGGCTGTTTGACCCAAACAAAACAACAGAGGGTGAAACCGGATAGCAGAGCCCGTGGACCACTGGTGGTCCCTGCTCTTATGCTTCGTGACTTGGGTCGTAATGGGTCGTCCTCTGGAAGAGTGAACTTGACGTTGGGTTCGCGGAGCAGCATCCGCCGGGCCCGTGGGGAAGTCCAGCCAATTTGGGAGGTCAATGGGTGCCTCTTCCAACCAACGGAATAGATCAGGTAGCTGGCTATGTGAGTGGAGGGCAACCGATTGATCCCGATGTTGAATGATGAGATGAAATGGATGGCCCCAACGGTAGGAGGCACCTGCCGCGCGTAGCATATCCAACAGAGGTTTCATCAGCCTGCGCATCCTCAGAGTGTGATGGGACAGGTCTGGCATCACTTGTATTGGGGCGCCATCGAAGTCCAACGTACCTTTGTTCCAGGCACTCCGCATGATCTCCTCCTTGACCCTGAAGAAATGGACCCTGCAAAGCACGTCTCTGGGTGTGTTATGTGGGCGGAACGATTGTACCCTATGCACCCTGTCCAATTCAATGGGATCCCCGGGAGGTTTGTCCAGGAACATGTTAAGTATAGCTGTGACTGTGGATCGCAGTTCAGGACCTGATGTCACCTCTGGGATCCCCTTCAATCTGACATTGTTGCGGCGACTACGGTTCTCCGCATCATCCTGATGTAAAAGTACAGTGGTCAGTTGTTGCTGAGTGGCTGTGTGTGCCGCTTCCAGCGCTGACACCCTGGAGTGAAGATAATCTGTGATGGTCTCTACAGCAGCCACCTTGCCATCCAGTGCCACTCCTTGTTGCTTAATTTCATGTACTTCTGCCCATAGGGCCTGCACTATTTTAGCAGCCATAGTATCCAGGTCAGCTTTAGTGGATAGCTGAGGAAGGAGGGAGCACCAAGTGTGTTCACTGTCTGCCCCAGTGTCATGACCTGCAGCAGAACGATCAGGGCTGTGTGATTAGTCCCCAAGCGGCATCCTGGGTGTCAGGATCGGAGAAGCCTCTCTATCTGGCCGTGAGGGAGCAGGATCAGGGGCCCCTTGGGCCGGCTTGGTCTGCCGTTTACTGGGGGGTTGACTCACCGTGGAGAAACGGCCGGGCGCCATGTTGGAATCCGGCGCGGCCTGCGGGTGAGTCGGCGGCTGGCCGAATAGTGAAGCAGATCCCTTGGAAATCATCGTGGGGGACGAGCTGCGGGACCTTTTGGGCTGTGACATGTGGGGGAGAGATCACGTAAAGTCCGCTGAAATGTCCGTGGAGATGAGGCTGTGTAGAGCTCCGGTAAAGTGCGGCCTCACTCCTCCATGTCCAGGCCACGCCCCCATGGAGTTAATTTTTGACCTCCGATCCTGCTGACCCCCGAGCTCCGGTGCCGCCGCCTCAGGTCCTCTGAACCGCTGGTCCCGCCGATCTCCGTCTGGCCCGTCCGTCCGTCTGGTCCTCCGGCTTGTCCCGCTGTCCTCCGGCCTCTGTTCCCGCCGACCCCCGGTCCCGCCGCCTCTCTATTCCTCTCGGCGTCTCTCGTCACCCACGCTGCTGCGCGCGCTCTCGCTCTGACGATCTCACTGGCAGAAATCCTCCACAGCGCCACCCAGTGTTCAGGCCACTTATGGTATAGAATATACTTTATGTAAGTTACATTACATAATTACATTATGTAAGTTACATTATTTTTATGTACTTGTTTATCACATAACTGTTTGATATTTCCTAAATAATAAAAATCTACTTGTGAAAGTAAGCAGCCATACGCCGCCGTACGCTCACCCGAACTGCACATCCGTGCGGGTGTCCGTGCTCGGACGCAGACAGGATCCATCATGTCTGTGTACAAAAGGTAGGGAAGGAAGCGCCACAACTGAGTCAAGCCTTTTCTAAGAGGTAGTGGTCTGAATGGAGTGGGGGCCTGATGGGTGGATAATGGATAGTGCGGTGTTGGTGGGAGGCGCAAAAAGGCAAGGGTGGATCCAGGGGATGGCATTACCTCCGCTCGACACGATCTGGCTCCTCCCACTCCAGCAGCGTCACCACGATCCGTCTCTGTCACGACAGCAGTGACGTACTGCTCCTCCCCGCTCACGCAGGCTGTCAGTTAAAACGGCGGGGTTTCCGATTACTCGGCGTCCTGGTGTTGTTGAGGATGCCAAGCAATCAACCCCACCGATGCTCCACAGTTCACGCGATCGCTCTCATTCATCATAGAGTGTATGTTGTGAAATCCTCCAGTAGTGTACCCACGTATGATAACTCGATGCCTCACCTCACTCTTCGACTTTCTCTGCAGATACCGGGAGGGACAATCCAGGTCCCAGCCATAATTGACTCTGGTACCTCTAGCTGTTTTGTCGATCTGCAATTCGCCCGGAATCACGGAATACCCCATCGCATCAAAACACATCCACTCATTATCCATCTGGCCGATGGCTCCACTCCAACCTCTGGCCCCATCATACATGAGACCACCCTTCTTCGGGCCACCACAGACTCGGTCATCTGGAGTACCTGCGACTGACGTCATTTCATCCCCCATATTCCCAGTCATCTTGAGACTACCTTGGTTGCAAAGACATGAACCTTCAATTAACTGGTCGGCTGGGACGGTGTCCTTCGGCTCCACCTACTGACTCCAGCATTGCTCCCCTCTGAGGGCTTGTTTGACAGTGCAACCCCAAGTCACCGAGATTACCCCACTTATCCCTGAGGCCTATAGTGACTTCCTAGATGTCTTTGAAAAAAAAGGAGCAGATTTTTTACCTCCACACCAGCCCTACGATTGTCCAATTGAGCTACTTCCGGGTTCTGCTATTACGTTTGGCTGTATCTATCCTCTCTTCGAGCCAGAATTGGAGATCCTCCGTCAATACATAGAGGATAACCAACGAAAGGGGTTTATCTGACCCTCCACCTCTCCTGCTGGAGCAGGAATCTTTTTTGTTGAGAACAAGGACCGATCTCTCAGACCATGTATTGATTACAGAGATCTGAACAAAATTACGATAAAAAATCGTTACCCCCTGCCTCTACTTCCCGAACTCTTTCAAAGATTCCGATCCACCAAAGTCTTCTCCAAACTTTATCTTCGAGGAGCCTACAACCTGGTACGGATCCGCAGAGGCGATGAATCGAAGACCGCTTTTCGTACCAGGTTCGGTCACTTCGAGTACTTAGTGATGCCCTTTGGCTTGTGCAATGCCCCCGCAACGTTCCAACACTTTGTGAACGATATCTTTAGAGACTATTTAGACCACTTCATGATTGTCTATCTGGATGATATTCTCGTTTTTTCTCCTACCCTGGAAGCCCATCGCATCCATATGCACAAAGTACTGTCTCGTCTTCGAACCCACAAACTGTATGCACAAGCTGAGAAATGTGTTTTTGAGATGGACACCATTCAGTTCCTGGGACTTATTATTTCCACCTCGGGCATTGCCATGGACCCACGAACGGTGACGGCCGTTTTGGATTGGCCCGTGCCCTCTGACAGAAAGGGCGTTCAACGTTTCGTGGGGTTTGCCAACTTCTACAGACGCTTTATCAAGGGGTTCTCCTCCATCATCTCACCCATCACTCAACTTACCAAACAAGCTTCCTGTTTCTGGGGGTCCCCCGCTGCACAAGAAGCTTTTGACCTGTTGAAGGCAGTCTTTACAGCCGCCCCGGTTCTTTGTCACCCTGATCCAGTCCTGCCATACTGTATGTGTTGGAGGTAGACGCCTCTGAAAATGCGGTGGGCGACGTCCTCTCTCAATGCCACAGAAGCACGGCATTGCTGCATCCTGTCGCCTTCTTCTCAAGGAAAATGACCCCAGCCAAACGAAAGTACGACGTGGGTGACAGGGAACTACTGGCTATCAAACTGGCGCTGGAGGAATGGCGCTACCTGTTGGAGGGTGCAACACATCCCATCCTTGTCTACACGGATCATAGAAATCTGGAATACTTGCGCACAGCAAAGCGCCTGAGACCCTGACAAGCCAGATGGGCCCTCTTCTTCACTAGGTTCAGCATGCACATCACATACAGACCGGGATCCAAGAATGGCAAACCGGATGCCCTGTCTCGTATGTTCCCTACAGTTGACCACCCACCAACGGTGGATACGGTCCTTCCAGCCCACAACTTCCTTATGCTCACGGGGGAGGTATTATCTGGGATTAGAGCGGCTTCTACCTCGGATCATTTACCCTCAGGGAAACCACTCAAGGAGGAAGATGGTCTCTTTTACCATGGGCATGCCATCTTCGTTCCTCCTCAGATGCGGACCGCTGTGTTCAGGATCTGCCATGACAGTCTCCTGTCGGGCCATTTCGAAGTAACCAAGACTGTGGATCTGCTCCGACGCTCCTTCAGGTGGCCTACCCTGAAAGCGGACTGTCAGGCACATATCAACTCTTGCCGGGTCTGTAACAGAAGCAAGACGGACAGAAAGAAATCCTGGGGGCTCCTGCACCCTTTACCTGTTCCCTCTCGCCCCTGGGAGATGATCACCATGGACTTCATTGTCGAACTGCCACCCTTTGACGGGTTCTCCTGCATCTTTGTGGTCGTGGATCGCCTTACAAAGATGGCCCACTGTGTTCCACTGGTCGGCACACCTTCTGCCCCGGAAACTGCCCGGACCTTTATCAAGGAGATCGTCCGCCTACATGGAGTCCCCAACAGTATTGTGTCAGACCGTGGGGTTCAATTCACCTCCAAATTCTGGAGGGAGTTATGCCAGGCATTGGGAATCGAGACCCGCTACTCATCAGCATATCATCCCCAAACCAATGGCCAGACTGAGCGTACCAATCAGACGCTTGAACAATATTTACGTTGTTTCTCCTCTTTTGTACAAGACGATTGGGCATCTCTCCTTCCCTGCGCTGAGTTTGCCTACAACAATTCCATCCATGCATCCACAGGTCAGTTGCCCTTCTATGCCTGCCTGGGATATCATCCTTCCTTTGACCCTGTCTTGCCCATGGGCTCTTCCGTCCCGGAGGTGTGGAATAGGGTGGAAACTCTTCATAAGAATCTCGAGCTACTGAAGAAGACTATGGCAAAGGCTCAGCGGGATTACAAGGATTCCTTCGATTGGAAGAGAAGGGGGACCTGGATCTTCACCCTGGCGAGGAGGTATGGTTGTCCACCCTCAATCTAAAGCTGGCCTGCCCATCCAAGAAGCTGGCACCTAAATTCGTCGGCCCCTTCCCTGTCCTACGACGCTTCAATCCTGCGGCCTACGAACTTCAGCTCCCTGCTTCCTATCGCATCTACCCGGTGTTCCATGCCTCGCTCCTGAAGCCGGTGGTCCAGAATACCTTTGGGGATCGGGGGTCCGATCCTCCGGCTCCTGCGATAGTGGATGGGGTTGAAGAATACGAGGTGGAGGCAATTCTGGACTGTCGTAGGAGGGGTCGCGGCCGTCAGTTCCTTGTTAAATGGAAGGGTTATGGCCCGGAGGAGAATTCCTGGGAGCCTGAATCACATCTCCATGCTTCGGACCTCCTCCAGAGGACTTCCTCCCGTTCGGCCCGGGTAGGCATCCGGAGACTGCCCCTTCGGTGGGGCTCTGTAACGGATCCCCGCCATCTGCGCATGCGCAACCTGCACGTTCCCGCACTGCTCGGGAACGCGCCATTCCGCGCATCAGCGGTAGATTACCAGCACAAAAACGCACCATAGCTGCGCACAGGAAGTGACATCACTGGCCCTATATTGTCATGCCTAGCGTACTGCGGTTGTGAACCACAACTGAGGAGATAGGTGAGGTAAGGGTTATAATGGCAATCAGTTCAGAACTCCAGGCGTCACTCTTAGTCTTAAGCGAAAAGTTTGGAGTTCATGACATCATCTGCCAACTGGATCAGGGATTTAATGTTTTGGTGTAGGCAGGGTATTACTTCATACCCCCTACTGGTTGTCTAGGGTAACGTGGTGGAGGAGTCACATAGACTTTGGTATAGTTTAAGGTCAACTTAATAATGAATGGAGCAGAGGAATGAGATCCAGCAGCAGCTTAAATGAAAGTATTATGCATAAAGTGTTTGTATAATAATAATCAGGTCAGCAGAGGTTAAATGCAATTCTTATAATCAGGTTAGCAGAGGTTAAATGCATTTCTTTTTACTATCACAGAAGCATCATAGAATCAAAGCCAGCATTTGGTAAGTTGAAAAGTCTGAAAGTAATTATAACAAGGTGCTTATCCTCAAGGTACATGTATCAAGGCAATTCAGGTTCCAGCCTAAGGTATGGGAAAGTCTGATAGTAAAGGTAAGATGGTACTTATCGGTTTCCCTGGTTTGAAGTGGAGGATCCCTGGCAGAAAGGCGGCAGTGGGCTTTCACAACTGGGTCCCCAGAGGTCTGTAGCCAGGAGCGGTCGGGTCCTTGTCAGGTGAGGTGAGAGGATGTGTCTACCGGTTGGGGTCTGCAGGCGTAGCAATAGCAATAAAGGAACGCCGTGCAAGACCCCCAAGCCGGCTTTTAAGGACATGAGGAAGTGCGGGTGGGCGGAGCCGCACGTTCCCCTGAACACTTCCACGCTCCAGCGTGGAACGCAGTGGCGCCGCACACCCGCGTCATAGTGCCGCCGCCGAGTGCGTTCCACGCTGGAATGCATTGGCAATTGCGGCGGACAGCACTTACATATATAAACCCAGCAGCAGTACCACTGCTGGTTTATCGTCAGCTAATCCTTGTTCCAGTGTTTTGTGATGTCTTGCTTGATCCTTGTGACCCGGACTTCCTTGACGAACCTTGAATTCTGCCTGCCTTGATCTCGGAACTGTTATTTGACCATTCTTCAACCTAACCGCTTTTGTACTGGAATTGCCCGCTTGGAACCTGACCTCGGCTCGTCTCATAGGATTACGGCTTGCACGGTGCTCAACACCACTGGCACTCCTGCCACTTGTTGTCCCGCTGGGCTCTGTTCCCATGATCAGAGTCTCCCAGGACACAAGGTGCAAGGGAAGCCTCCTCTCACATCCAGTCTCCCAGAAGGTACGTAACACCCCCTTACATAACATAAGAGTGGCCTATCCCATAGGGTGACACACGGGTCAGCCCTGAAATCTGCAGTTGTGATCCTGATCAGAGAAGAGAAGTTCGCCTTGAGCGTTACAGTGTGGGGTCTTCCCGTTGGTGGCCTGGAGGACCAAAGTGGGAGATAAACACAATCGAGAGGTGAGAAATCAATGGTGGTAAATCACAAAGGTGATAAGTAGCAACTCACCATTCAAATGGTGGTGACGCGATGTCGACGATAGGGGTGAGAGTGATGATCCTGGAGTCCTCGGTATTCATGGAGAGGTGAACATGCAGGTCAAACGTTCAATTAGCAGAGGAAAAATATATAATCCAGCGTTCGGCAGCTGCTGAGTGTCCTTAGGTTGATGGCATGTGGGTGGCAGCGTTGGGGGCTGTAGAGGTGTGATGGTCCCTCAAACACAGCCTTTGGTAGGAAAGTTCTGTGGATGCTTCAGCTCGTGAAGCAGCACACTGAGTATTCAACCTCCCATGTGCAGCTCGAGTGAGCGTACAGCCGCATACTTCCATAGAGAAGAACAGGCTGCTACGTACAATAAAACGCAACACCTGTCCTTCCCGGGAATGGCCCGATACGCCAATGCACGCCGCATGGATCTGTATGGGCCAACACTTAGCCAGGGGCGGACTGGGCCGGGGGGCAGAGTTGCAATTGCCCCCCGGCCTCTGCGATGCCGTCACGAATGGCCCCTCGACCTCCGCTGCCACCTGCACCCGGCCGGCCCGCCGCATCCGATGCGGCTCTGTGATCGGCGCGGCCGCTGCTCCGCAAGGGGTTGTTCGGGAGGCCCCAGCAG
>NW_017309135.1:27690-51356 GCF_000935625.1 Nanorana parkeri | reverse complement strand
GGCGCGCTGTGTGCAGCTTCTGAGAAGATACGCTATTAGCGTAGCGGGAGCGATGCAAAATGCGCAGCCGGCTTCCTTGCTACGCTAATAGCGTATCTTCTCAGAAGCTGCACACAGCGCGCCAGTTTAAGTAGTAACCAGCACACGCTGTATGCAGCTTCTAACAGCATGGGAGACTGGAGGCTGCGCTTGTCGGTGGATCCAGGGATCAGGTGAGTATTAAAAAGTAGAAAAAAAATTGTTTATTTTATGTTCCCAGGGACTTAATTTGTCAGGGGACGGTCTCCTCAATCTGGGGACTGTCTCCAGAAATCGGGGATGAATGTAGGGCTGCAACAACTAAATTGACGAAGTCGATTATAATCGATGATTGAAAAAGTTGTCAACATTTTCAATCATCGATTAATCAGCTTTCGATTAGTTGGCCCTGTTCACGGCTTCACACACACCGCGTGCCGCACCTCCTCCCCGCCTCACTCTTGCCACTGTCAGACCTGCCCGCCCACATCCACACGTCGCACCTCCTCCCCGCCTCAGGCTTGCTGCTGCCTGACCCGTCCGCTCTGCCAGACCCGCCTGCCGGCATCCACGCTCCACACGTCGCACCTCCTCCCCACTTCCCCCTTGCTGCTGCCAGACCCGCCAGCCCGCATCCACACGCTGCACCTCCTCCCTGCCTCATGCTTGCCGCTGCTAGACCTGCCCGCCGGCATCCACGCTCCACACGTCGCACCTCCTCCCCGCCTCATGCGCATCCCCACATCCACAATCGGCACAGGGACGTGGGGAGAAGAAGTAAGGAGGAGCAGGCATGAGGGGATGACAGTCCCAATCTCAGAAGCAAGTTCCATGAAGACTGCCCAGGTAAGCCTGCACTCCCCCCCACATGGTGCTCTATAATGTATTGCTGGGATAGTGGGATTTGTAGCCCTCTATAGCTGATGGTACATTGCGCTGTACTGTATATTATACAGAGCAATATACAGCTATAGAGAACAATATCAGCTATAGAGAACTACAAATCCCAGCAATACATTATACACTCAATGTATAATGTTTTGCTGGGATTTGTTGTATCCCTATATAGCTGGTGGTATTCCGCATTGCGCTGTATAGGGGACTACATTATACAGCCCAATGCAGAATTCCAGCAGCTATAGAGGACTTCAAAACCCAGCAATACATTATACAGCGCAATGCAGAATACCACCAGCTACAATGTACTATTGCTGGGATTTGTAGTCTTCTATAGCTGATGCTGTTCTGCATTGCTGTATAATGGTATTGCTGGGAATTGTAGTTCTCTATAGCTGTTGGTAGTCATTATTGCTGGGATTTATAGTCCTCTGTAGCTGATGGTATTCTGCATTGTTGTGTAATGTATTGCTTGGAATTGTAGTTCTCTATAGCCAATGCCATTCTGCAATGCTGTACAATGTATTTCTGAGTTAGTGGCAGAACTACCAGTGGCACAGCAGTCATGCACTCGCACAGCCCTGACGAGGCATCCCTCCACTACTAGTGTGCTTTAAATTTCCTAAACCGATAAATACATTCACACTACTGTTACATGGATGGCAAAAGTGGCAGATAGGGTCGGGGAAGGGGGAGAGCGGGAGGGGGGCCAAGTTGCTGCACCATGGGCCTCTGGGTTGTACTTGCCCCCTGGGCTAAAAGTTGCCAGTCAGCCCCTGCACTTAGCTGTGTGAATGAGGCCGTACAGCTCTTCCTTGTTAGTACCACTTACTCTGCCAGTTTTTTGTTGCCCTATTTAAATTTGTTGGAGATGTGTTGCTGCCATCAATTTCAAAATTACCTTATTTTTTTCTTAAAATTGTATATTTTCTTAGTTTAACATTTGATATTTCCTGTCAGCTCCATGTCAGCACACAATGGGTTAATCCCACTCTCCTTCCCCTTTTAACAGGATTGTAACTAATAAATTAGACCCTTCCCCAAGTACTCATTGTTCCTCTTTTTTCCTCTTTCTTGTGCAGGATGGAGCAGTTTGCTTACCTGGCGGAAGTAATCTTTTGCCATCCACCTTTTATGTCAGATTGGTGTAGTCCCCTTATGACCATTCCCATGGCTTAGGTCTCTGGGGAGCCCGCTGCTGGTATTCGGGTTGGAGAGGCTGCATGAAGTGCATTTTTTTTTAGCCTGTTCTGATCGGTGTCGCCCCTGCCTGCTTCCTTCAGATGGCCATCTGGCCGTTACAGAATGTCCTACCTGCTGTGGAATGCATAGCGGCTGGTTGCTCCACAGAGCAGGAAGCTGAAGGATGGAGCACTGACGAAGCAATGCACAGAGCGGCTGTAGGACCTCACTGGTGGGGGGCGGAGCTTCGGACCGGCGTAAATTTTAAAAGTGAATGACAGAGGCTGTCAGCGTTAGCTGTGGCTGATATCCTCTGCTGCTGCAGACTGGACTTTCTCCCACTCGCATCTTACCAGTCGCCCTGCAGTTATTGCAGTGCCTGAGGGTATGTTCTCTTCCTCTCTCTCTAAGAGCTCCTTATATGTGGTATATGTGTCCTGGTCCCTAAATGGTGATGCTTTGTTTTAGAATCCCGCCGGAAAAACCAACCCCCAACAAGACCAGCCTGCTCCAAGAAGGTAGGGAGCTGCTACCAACTATTCATACTACTTTTGTTACTTTATTGATCTCTGACGGTTCGTTTATGTCACCTTTTTTTATGCAGTCCATCTAGATCTCCAAGGGAACACTCATGCTCTTCTCGGAATGGACGGAAATCATCATCTTCTGTTAGACGTAGGTCTTCCTCTGGGGATAGGACATATTCGCGACATAGTCATAGAATGGACGTGATGGTCTCCCCCTTATAGCCGGCAGCTACGCACAAGGTCTCCTACTCTACGACACCACGCTCAACCCCCCTGACTGGATGTTGGGCATGTCCTAACCTGGCACTGCCAGGCAAGATGGCATGTGAGGAGTGCTTTTTAGAGGCGACTAGGAATAAACAAACGGATAGTTTGCAAGTTGTTTTTCTAATGAAGAAAGTGTTTCAAGAACCCCTACAGGACTTTTCAGTTCGGTCGCAGGCTGATCGACCTTCCGTAACACCACACCCGGAACCCGTAGCAGGGCCCTCGGGGCGCGTTCTGCTTCCCGGGAAAGATTACATCTCTGGGAACCAGTCGGGTAGTTCATCCTTTGAAGAGGAATTTGACCAGTTCTCGGGGTTCGGTTTTGCCTTGGTGCAACCCTTTGTGAAGGCAAGCTCTTCTATGGGAAAACTCGGGGGAACAACCAGATAAGGAAAAGAAGTACTTTAAACATATTAAAAAGGATGTAGCCTCTTTTTCCTTTATGGAGGAATTAAAGGACATCATCCTTGATGAGTGGGGTCAGGTTGAAAGAAAATCATTTTTTCAAAACAGATTTTCAAAATGATATCCTTTTAAAAGGGTAGATGTTAAATTTTTGTAGGAGTTCCCTGCTGTGGGCACAGCCTTAACGAAGCTTTGGTTGGCGCATTACTGTACCAATGAATGATGCGGTTTCCTTTAAAGGAGAACTATGAGGTGAGTGCTTTTCACTCACCTCATAGTTCTAGCCGACCTGTGACAATGAGACTGTCACAGGTCAGCTCAGTAGATCGGCAGGTGAGCGAACACATACCGGCGTTCGCTCACCTCTCGATTCTGTCACAGCCCTCTGCCGTGACAGGGGAGATGCTGGATTCCCCCCTCCCCGCTCCGATCCGCCAGCGCTGACTGTTGGATCGGACGGGGGAGGGGGTGGGTACAGCTGGCTCTGCCTCTAGATAGACAGAGCCAGCTGTCACTCACGCAGCTGGGCGGATCCAGAGATAATTGTCGGGATCCGCTTCAGCTGCAGCGTCTCAGTATACCACGAGCTGTAGCTCGCGGTATACTGAGCTTAGGGTGACGGGAGGATGTTAGTTTGTGTCCTCCCGTTACCCTAAGGAGAACTATGGGAAAAAGCCTTAACCCCATAGTTCTCCTTTAAGGATGTGTTGGACAGGCAGGTAGATTTGGATCTTAAAAAGATGTATTTACTGGCGGGAGGACCCTGTAAACCTACAGTGGCAGCAACTTCAAAAGCACTGGAAGTTTGGGCAGATAACCTGGAGACGGCAATGGTGGAAGATCTCAGTAAATCTGAGATCTTGGATATCCTCAAGAACATCAAGCTGTCATCCGCGTTTGTCGCTGAAGCCTCCGTTGACAAGATAAAATCATTGTCCCGGGTGATGCTGGCAGCTGTTACTGGCGGGCCCTCTGGCTCAGACCGCGGGGGGCGGACCCGTCCTTGAAGCAGGGGTGGTGTAAGATACCTTTTGAAAGCCAATCCCTTTTTGGAAATAAGCTTGGTACCGCCATTGCAAAAGCTACTGGCGGTAAGTTGGGATTTATTCCTCAAGATCGGAGGCTAATGAGGCAAAAGAATGCTTTTTTCTGGAAAACTTTGCAGGATCGGAAATAAGGAAGCAAGAAGGCCAGGAAAGGAATTTCGTAGGCCTTGGAGGTCTTCCGGGTTTGCGTCTAAACAGAAAAAGACCGCTTCCACTCCTGGCCAGCCTGCGCAAAAGTCCTTTTGAAGGTCAGCCCGCCCAGATTTGCCAAGTGGGAGCCAGGCTTCCGAGCTTTCACAAGATCTGGGCGGACAATATTATGGATCGATGGGTCCTGCTGATGATCTCTATTCCTGGAAGTTACGCAGAGCACCTGGGATGCGCTTCCTACCAATGGTTTTACCCTTGTGCAACGCCAAGAGGGAAGCCCTGCTGTCTTATGTAGAGAATTGGCGGCCACTCATCAACCTCACATATCTGAACAGGTATATCAGAAAGGAACGTTTCAAGATGTAAACAGCTGCAGGACTGGCTAGTGTCTATCGACGAGAGATGCTTATTATCACGTTTCGGTGCATACACATTTCCCAAAATTCTTGCGTTTCGCAGTAGCGACAATGCATTTCCAATTTGTTTGCCTTCCATTTGGTCTCACCACATCCCCGAGGGTCTTCTCAAAAGTTCTCTTGGCTCTAGTCGCCATGCTTCGACGAAATGGAGTTCATATCTATCATTACTTGGACAACATCCTTCTACTTCATCAAAGTCTAGAGGGGATATACTGTATGCTCATTTGAATTTGGTTTTGTCAACGCTTGAAAATTTAGGGTGGCTTGTGAATCTGGAGAAAAGCCATCTGGCTCCAACCCAGGACCTGGCTTATCTAGGAGCCAGGATAAATTCCAGATTGGGCACAGTCATTCAGCCAGCGGAAAAGATCGATATTGTGCAAGAGAGAATTGGCATGGCCACGTCGACCGATGCTCTTTCTGCATCTCAGTGCCTGCAGATCGTGGGCATGGTGCCCACGATTTGCAGGCACTGAGATGCAGAAATAATAGACATGTGCACTGGCAAAAAATTTGTTTAGTTTCGTTTTGATTCTGAATTTGCATTATTTAGTTTTTCGGATTCGGGTCCAAAATTTATTTCGTTTCGGGATTCGGATTCGGACGAAATTCGTTAGCGGTAGTCCGGTCGAACGTTCGTTTCAGTTTCGTTCGTTCATTCGTGGCAGCAAAGTGACATTTGAGGGGTGAGGAAAAAAAAAATGTTTAGTCTGCAGAAGATGGAAATGCCTGAATGGCATTCGGAAACTCACGAATAGCATTCAGGAGTAGACATGTGCGATTCGTTTCATTACAAATCAAAATTCGTACGAATTTCCTAAAATTCGGAAATAAATCCGAATTGCAATGCTTCCAAATGTATCCGAAATACGAAATTCCGTTGACGAATTTCGGATCCGAATCCGAATTTCGCTGAAACGGAAACTAATATTACCTCTGTGACTGAGTTTGAACAACATGATTTTTTTTTTTAATCCGAAATACGCAATTCCGTTGACTAATTTCTGATCGGTATTTCGTTGAAACGGGAACTAATATTACCTCTGTCTCTGACTGAGGCTGAACAGTATGACAAGATTTTTTTTAAATCTGAAATACGAAATTCCGTTAACGAATTTCCTATCCGAATTTCGTTACAACGGAAACGTGACTGTTTGACCAATCAGATGTTTTCTTCTGCTGCTGAGGGAGGGTTGGGAAAATTACCTTTTTAATATGGGAGTGGGAGACTGGGAGTCGATGCGAGATTCAGAATTGGATGAAATAAGAAAGTTTGTTAATATTGTTTTATTATTGTAATAATTCAGATTATTTGTTATGATGAAGTTAAATTACCTTTTCTTAATATGGGAAATGGGAGTCACCAGTAGGGATGGTCTGCAGGTTCGTTTTGAACATGAGTACGAATCAAACATTGTTTGTTCGAGCGTTGTGGGGACCCCTCATAATGAGCACAGCAGGTTTACAGAGCCAGGAAGTCAGCACAGGGATGGTGGGAAACTGCCATTCTGCTCCCTGACAGCGAGGTGTGAGGTTGCTGGTTCCTTAGCTCGTGAGCTTCCAGAGACCGGGGGCTAGAGTTGCTTCTCTGCCCCCAGGAGAGATGCTGGATCCTGGGGAGGACCCCGGCGGGGGCTCCCTGGAGAGGCCTGTGACTAGGCCTCAGCCTGTGGAAGATTCTGGGCCTGGCCCAAGGAGGAATGAGTCCCTGTCTGCCTTTAGACGGAGGATTGTTGGAAAGCTAACGCGGATTGGTAAAGAGGAGGAGAAATTGACAGCTTTGAAAGCTGAATTTAGAAAGAAAAAGCTGATTTATGCCAAAGTGTTCAGCAAGAACCGGCTCTGAGGCCTGAGTTGAGAGACATGGAGCAAGCATTGAGAAAGCAGAAAGAATTGGTGAGCGCTCTGAAGGAGAGCAGCGGAGCGTTTAAAGAAAAATATAAAAATGAAGAGCGTTCCAGCATGGAGAGTGACGCAGTCAGTGAGGAGATGCCGGTACCGACAGAGTCAGCAGAGAGTGAGAAAGTGGGCCCGGAGGATGAGCCCAGCTCTTCAACACCTCAGGAATCCCACCGTCGGCCATGACACTGCTGAGGTAACAGCACAGCAAGCAGGTACAGTGTGTGTGCAAGATGGTGGTGTGAACTTTAATAATGACAATGGGCTTGATGGGGGCTGTAGTGCTACGGACATTCAGCCCACACCCATAGACAATGCAATGCAATCTGCTGCACCTGCTACAATTGGTGAGAAATCTGTAGCTGACTGTGAGCTTCTGGAGGAAGAATCTGCAGAGAGGAGCGCCATGGGCACTGCAGAGACTTTGCCTGGGCCAGACACAGCCGCTGTCCCTGAGATTGGTGGAGGAGGTGCTGGGAGCAGTGGTGCCACGATTGTTTTGGAGTCTGCAGTAGGCGGGACTGTGTTTGAATCCAGGAGAGAGGCTGATTGGTCAGAGCAGGGGGAGGGGGCGGGTCTTTCCTCTGTTGCTCCAATGACTGCTATCCTGGCTGATTCAGACTCCTTGTCAGCAGGTTTGCTTGTGTCTAAGGACAATGCTGCAAATTTTGGTGGTGGGTCTGTGAGGAAAACATATGCTGGTGCTGCTACAGGGGCAGGGAAAGATCCCGGAAATGTTTTGTCTTCCTCACTATTTAGAAGGAGGAATGTTGTGCAGCTTCGATGGGAGGGTGGTGGTATTCCTCCACATAGGAGGGCAGTGGTGGATAAGATTCTGCAGATGGGGTTTAGGCCCGCAGATGTCTTTGCCCTGATCAGTCCGGCCGGTTCCTATGAGTATGATCTGTCCTTTATCCGTGCAGAGTCATTGGACATATTTTGGGAGAAGTATGAGCATGTGTGTAGGGGGCCTGCCAGATTGGAAAGGGCTCATCCCCAAGCTTATATCGCGCCAGCCACTCATTAAAATGGTGACAATTCTTGTCCGCAATAAGTCCATACCACAAGGGGACTTATCTGTATGGTTGAGGAGATATGGAGACATCCTGAGCCCCCTTAGGAAGATTGTGGATGATCGGGGAAAATGGACGTGGGGGTGGTCTGTGCAGCTAAAACTGAGAGTTGTGGATAATGTCATCCAGCATCTGCCGTCCTCAGCTTTCCTGGGGAGGGACAGGCTGACCATATTTTATCCAGGCCAGCCAAAGCTGTGTAATAAATGTGGTGATAAAGGGCACTTTGCAACCTGTGCAATGCAGTGGGCCATCCCTATAGTCAGTGTCCTGAGGCAATGCACAACCAGCCGGAGCTCATGAGAGAGTTCTTCCGCCTGGACATGGAGGATGCTCAGAGCTCAGCAGCTAGGGTGCCTGTGAGTCCCTCTGAGTCTGTGCCCGTGTCTTCCCAGTCTGTGGTGTCTCAGTCTGTGCGTTTGTCTAGTGTGCCTGTGTCTTCCCGGTCTGTGGTGTCCCAGTCTGTGCGTTTGTCTAGTGTGCCCGTGTCTTCCCAGTCAGTGGTGCCCCAGTCTGTGCGTTTGCCTACTGTGCCTGTGTCTTCCCAGTCAGTGGTGCCCCAGTCTGTGCGTTTGTCTAGTGTGCCTGTGTCTTCCCAGTCTGTGGTGTCCCAGTCTGTGCGTTTGTCTAGTGTGCCCGTGTCTTCCCAGTCAGTGGTGCCCCAGTCTGTGCGTTTGCCTACTGTGCCCATGTCTTCCCAGTCTGTATCCAAGGTATCGGTTATCGAGAATGTGTCCAATCCTTCTGTGTCTATGTCTTCTAAAATTGCAGAGGCAGCAAGAGGTGCTGAGGCAGGTGCATCAAGTGCAGTGGTAGTCCCCCTCCCTCGGCGCTGCAGGGCTTCTATTAAGGACCGTGGGGTACAAAGGAGTGGTGAAGAGGTTGGCCTGGTGGGGGATAAGGGAAGGGAGAGTGGGGGGAGGGTAAGGGTGGGGAAGCTGTTGATTACGGTTTGTCCAAGGAGGATATGGAGTGGTTGAAGGATAAAAGGAGGAAGGGCAAAAGGGGGAGAAAAAAGGATTCCATTGCCTCAAGTCCGGAGGTGTTGCCTTTGGCGAATAGGTTTGGGGTCCTGTCAGATAATGATGACAATGAATGGGACTCATTGAGTACAGCATCTTCTATGGAGGACGAGTCTCAGGGTGCACTGAAGCGCACTGGTTCTCCAGGAAGAGAGAATAGTCAGGCTAAGAAACGGCTGCCTCAATTACCCTAATGGCAGTTCCCACTCCGTTAAAAGTGGCAACCATTAATGTTGCCAGCTTAAGATCAGTGAGCGCTCGTGACATGGCCTTATTTTTGCTCAGCGAGTTTGATGCTGACATTTTGTTTTTGCAAGAGACCCATCTGAGTAGTTTGGCCGATATACATCTGGCAAAGAAGGAGTGGAGATGCGGTCCCTCCTTTTGGTCTCTTGCGGCCGAGCCTTACAGCGGGGTTGCGGTCCTTTTTTCTGGTATGGTAACGTGCCGACGGGTAATTGAGGTAGAGATTGGGAGATGCATGGTCTTGGACGTCTCTGTGAGGGGGCAGGACCTGCGCCTGATTAACATCTATGGTCCCCAGACGAAATGGGACAGGAAATGCCTCTTTACAAAGATTAAGCCTTTTCTTTTTACGGCCCAGCAGGTTATCTTTGGAGGTGATTTTAACACCGTTACTAGGTCTAAGGACAGGCGAGGTTTCAGAGATAAGCTGGGCTATGACAGCCTTTTCCTCAATGCGATAGTTAGGGAAGCAGGTCTGGTAGATGCGCACATTAAGCGCTGCCCAGACGACACGGGGTTCACTTTTCAGCGAGGTAGTAGTCAGAGTCGGATAGACAGGTTTTTTTAAAGGGAGACTCTGCTTTCTCGGCACCTGTTTGTCGGGCGGTGGAGTATTCCGATCACTGTATTCTATCTGTGACTCTGAATGCCGCAGACATGCCACCTAGGGGGAGGGGTATCTGGAGATTGAATTCGGCCCTCCTGGATGACGAGAGAGTAAGACAATCCTTTGAGGATTTTTTTCAGGCACAGGTAACTATCCTAGACTTCTGCAGCACTAAGTCAGAATGGTGGGAGCTTATAAAACAGCGGACTGTCTGACTTTTCAAGGCCATAGGAAGAAAGAAGCAGCAACATAAGTATATCACCTACCAGCGTTTGCGGAGGAAACTTGACCGCCTTGTCTCGAATGGAGGAGATTCTGGGGCGATCTCTGAGGTAAAACTCCTCTTTAGGAGACATCAATATGACCGGCACGCCTCTTTGGTTCAGGAGAGGGACTGCAGGAAATACCATTCGCCCGACCCTTACCAGAACTGCAAACAGAGCGTAGCAGTTAAGACGGTCAGTGGCCTGAAGGACAGTACGGGCTCTCTGACGAAGTCTAGGTCAGGGATCCTGGAGGTCGTCAGGACATACTATGCCGATCTCCTGGGAGGAAGGAACCTTGATCGTGCAAGGATGTTAAGTTTTTGGGACTCTACACCAGGTCTGGAAAGTACTGTTCCTTTGATGAATTTGACAGATGAAATCACTGCAGATGAGGTGATCCAGGCTATTGATAAATTAGCCATCAAGAAAACGCCGGGGCCAGATGGTTTGACAGCCGAGTTTTAGAAATGTTTTAAGACGATCATGGGTTCTCTCCCTCCCTCCATGAGGCAATCTGCAGTGATTCTTCTGTCAAAGGGTAAAGATCCTTCTAAGATTGGGAATTGGCGCCCCATTAGCCTTCTTAATGTCGATAGAAAGATACTGGCAAAGATTTTGTTCTGGCAATTATCACCAGTGGCAAGCGGTTTGTTATCCCGCCACCAGCACTGTTCGATCCAGGGTAGAAGCACTTTCCCAGCTGTGTTAGCTGTCCGGGAGGCCTTGGAGCATTGTAGGGCTACTGGTTGGGGTAAATTTCTGCTGACATTGGATCAGGCTAAGGCTTTTTTTCGGGTTAATCATAAGTACCTATGGCTCCTTCTTTGCAAAAATGGCCTGGAGGGGGATTTCATTGATTGGCTCCAGATTTTGTACAAAAAGGGTGTCAGAAAGCTTTCCTCTGGTTAATGGTTGTGTCGGGCAGCCCTTTGTGACCGGCTCGGGTGTGCGCCAGGGCTGTTCTTTGAGTCCTCTGCTATATGTGTTTGCAATCGATCCCTTCATTAGAAGGCTAGAGAGTGGACCATTGTGTGGGGTACCTTTGGGCATCGCTGGTGAGCCTCCTTTGAAGGTTGTGGCTTATGCTGATGACGTTTCTGTTTTTATCTCTGGGACTGGGGAGGCGCAGGAGGTGGTCTCAGTGATAGAGCAGTATTCAGAGGCATCAAGTTCACAGGTCAACCAGGACAAGTGTGATGCTTTATGGATGGGCGTGGAAGGTGAGAGCTTCGTTCTCCCAGATGACTTCCCAGAGCCCCAACAAAAAAATAGAGTTCTAGGCATTGAATTTGGCCCAGGTGACGATGGTCATGCAAATTGGGTGAGCAGGCTGAAGAATGCCGATGCCAAGGTGGCAAGCTGGAAAGGTTGGCGGCTTTCCTTGAGGGAAAAGGTTGATCTGATCAAGACTTAGCTGATTCCGATTTTCCTGTATGTCAGTTTTGTTTGTGTTTTGCCAGTATCTCCCTACACCAGGGTCTATGGTTGTTTCTTCCAGCTGTTATGGGGGAACAGAATAAACCTCGTCAAAAGGAATGTGATTTACCTTCCCAGGTGGGAGGGTGGTCTAGGGATGATCAACCCCGTAGTCTTTTTCTCTTTGATGTTTGTAAAGTACAACTTTGGTAACATGTTGGCAGAGAGGCCTGGATAAAGGCGTGAAGGAATATCAGGACTCTGTAGCTGCTGCCTGTTGATCTCGCAGTGTGCGGCTTTTCTGTCCTTTCTTCACTCCCCTAGATTTTCAGATCAAATATATTTTTGATAAAAGGCTACATGCATGGTGACGGTGATGTTCCTTAGTCTGGCTCTCTCGTAGGGATTATGTTGTGCGCAATTTGGTTTGCACCAAGTATTACATAGTTACATAGTATTTGGGGTTGAATAAAGACATACGTCCATCAAGTCCAACCCATATCGGTCCATGCATCATCTCATTCTTAGGGATACTGGTATCCCTGGATATTACGGTCCCTCAAGAAATTGTCCAAACGTTTCTTGAACAAATCTACACTCTTGGCTGAAATCACTGCCGATGGCAGTGAGTTCCAGACCTTAACCGCTCTTACTGTAAAGAACCCTCTTCGCCCATTGTGCTGGAATTTTTTCTCCACCAACTTTAGGTGGTGGCCTCTAGTCTTTGTAATGGAGTTGTCAGAAGCCTTGTCTCATAGCTCTGGTCCTCCGTTCCCCTAATTAGTTTTGTTGCCCTCCGCTGGACTCTCTCCAGTTCAAGGACATCCCTTCTCAGTACCGGCGACCAAAACTGGACCGCGTACTCCAGATGTGGCCGAACCAATGATCTATATAGAGGCACAATTATAGACTTGTCCCTGCAATACATCCCCTTCTTAATACAGGACAGCTTTGTTTACCGCAGCTTGGCACTGCAAGCTGCCTTTCAGTTCTTTTGTTTGCATTGAGCATTTTAAGTCTTTGTTGTATCCCGGTTTCTGTCAACCACCATTGCATATGGGTTCAATGGCATTCGAAACTATATCCAGAACGCAGTCCAGGTATCCAGGATGCAAGCATACCAGCCATATATTGTCATATATTGAACCTTATTGCATACCGGAGGATATTGCATGTTATACCAGCTTACTGCATATCGTAAACTGCATACAGCTATATAATATATGGAAATCTACTGATACCGGAGGCAATCGCATTATATCAGCTTACTGCATACTGCATGCTGCATACCGGCCAACTGACTTTCTAGATTACATCCAGGACGCAGTCCGTATACTGCATATTGCAGTCCAGGTATCTAGGATGCAAGCATACCAGCCATATATTGGCATATATTGAACGTTATTGCATACCGGAGGTTATTGCATAATATATCAGCTTACTGCATACCGCAAACTGCATACAGCCATATAATATTATATATGGAATTCTATTGATACCGGAGGCAATCGCATTATAACAGCTTACTGCATACCGCATACTGCGCACTACATACCGGCTAACTGACCCTTTAAAATATATCCAGGACGAGCCCAGGATTCCCAGGATATATCTAGGAAACAGCAGATTGTAGCATAATAGTGTTTTTTTCAATCTAATTTATCCCATTAGCCCAGCAATACTAAATCAATGCATG
This sequence comes from Nanorana parkeri, assembly GCF_000935625.1. Classification (NCBI taxonomy): domain Eukaryota; kingdom Metazoa; phylum Chordata; class Amphibia; order Anura; family Dicroglossidae; genus Nanorana; species Nanorana parkeri. The sequence continues at coordinate 38,220 of NW_017309135.1, read as the reverse complement.
GGGGGTAAGGAAAAGAAAAAAAAGACACAGCAGCCGCAGTCGCAGGCACCATTATTACCACCAGTGACTACAATGAGGAGAAGCTCTTCAACAAAAATTGGATCATACTTTACAGGTACCCGTTCAAGACTATCTGTGGAGGGGGGAGGTAGGTCGGAACTGGCTCCCCATACACCCACGGGAGGTGGGGAAAGGGACAAGGTACAAGATCATGCTATACAACCACATACCAATTTGCACACTTTGCATACTAGAACATCCCCAAATATATCCAATGAGACATCCCCTGGAGGGAGACTGGACACCCAAAGGGATCAGAGAAAAAGGATGCATAATTATAACACTACAGTAATACCTTGGCTTACGAGCATAATTTGTTCCGGAAGCATGCTTGTAATCCAAAGCGCTTGTATATCAAAGCGAATTTCCCCATAGGAAATAATGGAAATTCAGAGGATTCGTTCCACAACCCAAAAATATTCATATAAAAATGATTACAATACTGTACTGTAATATAATACTGTACAAAATATAAAGACAAATAAACCAATTATCGGTACCTTCATGGCTGGTGTGAGGGGGACAAGAGAGAGGAGGATTATTGTGTAGGACGACTTTTATTATCACTAACGGAATCACTGCCATCTCTTCTCTCAATGGAATCTTTTTCATTTCATGGAACCTTAACAAGGTATCTATCCAATGTGACATTGCATTGTCGTTAAACAGACTCATCGCTCGCACTGCTACAGCCTTATTCTGTGGTGCTTTTCTACAAAATTTTGCTCTTATTGCAAGACATTGCTTGTATATCAAGGCAACATTTTTCAGAAATGTTTGCTTGTCTTGCAAAACACTCTCAAACCAATTTACTTGTAAACCAAGGTATTACTGTACTTGTTTATTGGAACAAGAGCAAGAGCAAGAGGGGGTGCAACAGCAGGATATTGAGGAATGTCTGCGATCATTGCCAAGCAAAAAAGATATGGAGGGTTATATTGCCAGATTAGAAAGAACATACAAGGAAGAGCTGAAAGATTTAAAATCTGACATCTCTAACATAGGAGAACGAGTTAATGGGCTGGAGGAAAACCTGGATATATGGATTTCCAGATTTGAATCACAACAACAAATTATAAGCAACCAAGCAGTGATGATACAGGATATGATGTATAAAATAGATGATATGGAAAACAGGAACAAACGTAATAATATACGGATAAGAGGTATACCAGAGACAGTGGAGACACACGATCTTCTACAAACAACAAAGGATATATGGAATGATATCATTAATAAAAGTCCTCAATCCGAAATAATCATAGATGGAGTATATAGAGTACCCGGTTTTCTTAAAAGAGACGATACAAGAACCAGAGACACTATATGCCATCTCCATTATTACACTGAGAAAGAAGCTATTTTAAAAGCATCAAGAGTTAAGGAATCACTGACATATGATGGACATACAATAAACATGTTTCCAGATCTCTCAAGACAAACACTGATGCTTAGAAGAGCCCTAAAACCTTTTATTAGCGATTTTACAAGAAAAAGAGATCAGATATAGATGGGGTTTTCCTTTTCAGCTGATAGCCCATGGATAGAAATGGAAAAATAGCAAAACTCAGGACACCAGGAGATCTACCAGTTTTTTTGGATACTTTGGAACTACCAGCCATACAATTAACGGAGTGGCCGATGGAACTGAATAAAATTGAACATCAACAAATGCAGGGATGGACATCCGTGCAAACAGGGAGGAGGGGAGAGCTGGGGAGGGGAGAGCTGGGGGGGGAGTGGGAGAGCCATAAGATATAAGGGTTGTTGCCCCTTTCTCCCGCAGGTTGCCCCCTGGGCCACTCAGGCCATGCGACACTGAGTCAGTGGGGGCATGGATGGGGGTAGGGGGGAGTGTTGGGGAGGAGGGAGGACATAAACAAAAAAGAAATACAATGTTTAAAAATAAATTGTAAGAATAATTAATATAGTAATTGAAATAAAACTGGATAAAAGGGCATAGGTTTGTGGCGGGACGAGCGCACGGCGTTCAGTCACTCGGCCGTAACAACCCCAGTAGAGCCCAATTTAGGAGGGTTTACTTTTACGGTCAATGTGGGACGTCAAAGGAATGTCCTACATTCAAGAAGAAAATAAATGTACATATGTATGGAGAATAATGTATGAGATGGGATGTGTATGTGATAGTGGGAATACATTGGAAAGGTCATATATAAAATGTACTACGAAAAGTAAAATTATAATTGGGAAATTAATAATTTAGCACTGGGAACTTTTAATGTAAGGGGATTTAATGCACCAGGAAAACACTCACAGGTTTTACATCACTTTCATTAAAAAAAATTGATATTTTATGTTTACAGGAAACACATTTCAAGAAGGGGGATACCCCTGATATTAGAGATAGCAACTACACGAAATGGTATCATAGTACACACCCAGATAAAGCAAGAGGAGTATCGATAGCAATCCACAAAAATGCACAGATTGAGGTAATAGACACTACTATAGATGAGATGGGGAGATATGTGTTTGTAAAATTTTCTCTTTTTAAACAAACATATTCACTGGCGAATATATACGCACCAAATAAGGGACAACATAGCTTTTGCACTAGGATACTGAGTAGGTTTGAACAATTTGGGGTAGGTACAAAGTTGGTAATGGGTGACATGAACTTCATTTTTGACAAAAAATGGCATACTACAGGCAAATCCTCCCCCCCAGTGGAGGTATTAAAGAATCCTAAAGATAAAATGAATAATATGAGACTAGTGGACGGATGGCGGGTGTTACACCTCACAAAAAAAGACTATACATATTTCTCTCAGGTCCATGGAACATATAGCCGGATAGATCATATTTGCGGCTATTGGACTATGACCCAGAGATAGAAATGGGCTCTATATTATGGTCAGACCATTCACCAGTGTATTTAAAAATAAAAGCAAAAAATAGAAATAGAGGAATGGGAACTTGGAGATTAAACGATAATTTACTAAAAAACCTAGACTGTAAAAAAGAGATAAACCTTACTATAAACAATTTTATTAAAGACCACCAAAATGATACTACTTCATACCCCATTCAATGGGAAACCCTAAAATGTGTAGTAAGAGGTATATTTATTAAACATGGAGCTAGATTAAAAAAAGAGAAGGCAAGTAAATTGAAGGGATTATTTAAGAAACTAGAAGAATTGGAGGCAACGAATAAAACGAATGTAACCACAAAATATTCTACTCAACTAAACGAGGTGAGAAAGGACATTCGGAATATTCTGGACCAACAAACATTAATCAATAGAGATAAAAGTAAAAAACAATACTATGAAGTAGGTAATAAATGCGGGAGGTCACAAGCCCGGAAAATACACCCAAGAAACCCTAATGCTAATATATTGCGAATTAAAGATAGGGAGGGGAATGTAAAATATTCTCCGTCCGAGATAACAGAAACATTTCAAAATTACTATGCCTCATTGTACTCAATAAGAGGGAAATATGCAGACATGGCAATAACTAAATACAAAGAAAAAAAATTATATAACAGAAGCGCATTTGCCTGTAATAGATATCGAGGATGGAGAAAATATGAATTTGTTATTCTCAGAAAAGGAAATTAAAGAAGCAATATCCACACTACAAATTAGCAAGGCTCCTGGGCCAGATGGGTTTACAGCATGATTTTATAAACAGTTTGAAGAACAGTTAATACCTATCTTTACAAAGACCTGCAACTCAGTTACAGAGAATTGTCCCTTCCCTACACAGACAATGGAAGCACATATATCTGTGCTTCCTAAACCAGGTAAAGACCTAACAGAATGTGGACATTTTCGTCCAATCTCTCTTATAAATATCGATCTGAAGATTTATGGTAAAGTGTTGGCGGCCAAGTTAAAAAAAGTCATCAATCTAATAGAACTCGCCCAGAAAGAAAATATACCAATGTGTCTTCTGTCAATTGATGCTGAAAAAGCATTTTGACAGAGTAAATTGGACCTTTCTTAGGGAATCACTTTTGAAAATGGGATCGGGTGAGATATTTATATCTAAGGTAATGGCATTATATACACAACCAACTGCAAGAGTAAGGGTGAATGGGGAACTATCTGCCCTGTTTCCAATCTTTAATGGAACCCGGCAGGGATGCCCCCTATCACCATTACTATATGTCATAGTGATGGAACAACTAGCTGCTACTATAAGACAAAACCCATCAATAAAAGATATTAATTTAGCAACACAACAACTTAAAATGGCATTATACGCAGATGATTTACTTTTCTTTATAACTTCCCCATTAACAACAATCCCTAATATTATTAAAGAACTAAAGGAATATGGGGACCTGAGCAATTTTCATATAAATATATCCGAGTCAGAATTCCTGAATATATCCCTAACGGATAAGGTAAAACTCAACATAAAGGAAAGTTATTCATTTAAATGGCAGCCTAATTCTATTGTATAGCTGGGTATTAATATCCCTAAGGATCTCAATACACTCTATGATATTAATTACAGAGATTGGTCTGACAAGATTTTTGCTCAATTTAATACATGGAGTAATATACGAATGTCCTGGATGGGACGAGTAAACGTCCTAAAAATGGACATCTTGCCCAAAATCCTGTATAGATTCCAGACGATACCCATTTTATTGCCAGATACCTTTTTTTTAAAACTAAGATCAGCAGCAGTGAAATTCGTATGGGCTAACAAAAACCCCCGAACTAGTCTAAAAACTTTAATGAGATCAAAACAAAGAGGGAGGATTGGGATTCCCAGACTTTGCACTTTATCATAAAGCGGCCTTAATATCAAGATTATTGGATTGCTTACATAACAGTCAGAATAAAGGGGAGGTAAAACTAGAGATGGATATTTCCCCTATACCTCTGACAAGTATCCCCTGGTTACTAAAAGAGAATAGACCACATATTTTAAACATGCCACTTTTAGTGAAGTCGGTAATACAGATATGGGATAGGACTATCACTAAATATGATTTATCTGCCAGACCCGGGCCCCTGACTCCCATAGTGGGAAATCCACAATTTCCACCCGGTATGCAAGTGTTCTCCTTACTGAAAGATGAGAACATCTCGTATACACGTGTTTGGCAGGTCTTGGAACAAGGTAAAGATGAAGTATAAAGCGAGTTTAGGCCAGAAAAACAAAGTAACGGGAAATTGTGGATGGAGGCGGTCCAACTATTGGATTATATAAGATTCCTTAAGGACCTTAATCCCCTAGATAGGCCATTAAAACCATTTGAGAAACTCTGTATAACAGAGTCACCTATTACACACACTTTATCAGTGGTCTATGGCATGCTGAGGGAGGTGGAAGACAAGGGACATACAAAATATATGAAAAGATGGGAACAAGACATGAGGAGAGAAATATCTGAGAAGGAATGGAGTAGAATATTTAAAATAACACATAGCTCAGTCATGTCTTCATTCCATCAAGAGAAAAATTATAAAGTACTATCTAGATGGTACAGGTGCCCAGAAGGGATTAAACACATAAATCCAGAGATGTCTGACAGGTGTTGGAGATGTGAAATAGAAGAGGGAACATACTTGCATATCTGGTGGAGTTGTCCTAGGTTACAACCATTCTGGGAGTCAGTGTTTGAAATATATCACCGTGTGGAGGCAACAAATACTGAAAAGGATCCCCTAATTGCATTATTTTTTTTTTTTAAACAGTAAAGTTTTTATTGTTTTGAAACTGACAATGACAGGTATATAAACTTCGAGCTATTAAACATACAATGACAGGTATATAAACTTCGAGCTGGTAAACATAAACAGCCATGTGATATCCACAACTGTGTTACAATGTAATAAACCAATAGACCAATATGGTCGCATTAACGAAAGTGGAATGAGAGCGAGCACGGGAGACCGTATTCCAGTGCAAGGGTATTATAGCTTTTCACATAGTAAGGTGGAAAATGACTAGTAACGTATACCTGAATATCAGAACTCTAGACATTGGGGAGGGTTCAGATCAGGTGAAGACTTTTCCAGGGGCTTTAGTAAAAATTCTGATCCAACGTGGATATCGGGAATGCCAGTTGCGCACGAGGCGATATCATTGCCTGAAGGAAAGGAAGGCCAGGAGGGCCAACGTGGGAGGGGAGGGGAAGGAGTCGGTGTAGACTATAGGGAGAGTGGAGAAGAGAGAGGGAGGGGGGGGAGGAGGAGGCAAGAGGGGAAGAGGGTCCCGCCCGACCCTCCAAAAGGCAGAGAAGAAAAGAGGTGTAATGAAAAAGATTGGTGAGGAACGATAAGGAGTGGGGTTACTGTTTCAACGCTTCACATGCCGCTGAACCTCTGAACAAATGCCACATCGTCCAGGTTTTGAGGTATCTGGACATATCATCCCTCTTGGAGTGGATAAGTTCCTCTATGGTTGATATCGTATCTATTCGGGAGAGCCACTCCCTAATCGTTGGTGGGAATGGTGACTTCCAGTGTCTAGGAACCACCGTTTTTGCAGCATTCAGCAAGTGAATTGGGAGGGATTTTCTTGAGACATGCATTGTATCATCAAAATGATACAGTAGTAGGCAGGCTGGGGAGAATTCCAGTGTAACCCCAGTTATGGTGGTGATCAGGGCATGGACATCTATCCAGAAAGGTGAGAGCAGAGGGCATGACCACCAGATGTGTAGAAGTGAGCCCCCTTCTTTGCCACATCGCCAGCATTGGTCAGGGACGTCCGGGTATATGTGATGGAGCAAGGCCGGGGTTTTATACCAGCGGGAGCGAATTTTGTAATTAGTCTCCTGTATTTGGACATTTTGGGAGCTTCCTAACAGTAGGGAATCCATACGCTCCCATTCCTGTGTTGTAAAGGCAGCTGGGAGGTCACGTTCCCAGGCCTTCATGGATGGTGTCGGTGCAAGGGTAGAGGGATCGTTCAGGATAGAGTATAGTGTTGAGATAGCATGTGCCACTCTCTCCGTGGAGGTGCATAACTTCTCTGGGGTTAGCGCGTGGGAGAAGAGTCTTCTATGTGTGTGTGAGTTGAGAAAATGTCTTAGTTGGAAATAAGACCACAGTGGTATGGGGGCGGAGGGGTTCACCTCATTTAAGTCTGCGAGAGTGCGGAAGATACCCTGTCGGTCAAAGAATACGTGAGCAGTCGAGGGAGCGTCGGCGAACCATTGGCGTAGGAATGTTGCGCATTGACCCGGAGGAAAAGCCGGGTTGAAGCGGATGGGTGTGAGAGGACCCGGGGTGGAGGAGAGGGCATTCCTAGTGTTTAAGGTGGCAAGAACCCGCAGGGATGTGCCTACTGTCGGGTGATTCAATACGTGTGTCGGGAGATGTGGGCGTTGGATCCAGGGCCAGGAGCCGATGGGGGTGTCCGACAAAAGCTGTTCTATTCGGACCCAGTCTTTGCCCGAGGCATGAACCGCCCAGTCTATGATGCGGGCCAAATGACACGCCCAGTAATATTTTTGGACATGAGGAAGGCCAATGCCCCGGAGCATTTGGAGCGAGTAAGAGTTTGGGTGCTAATCCTTGGGGATCTATTGTTCCAAAGAAAGGCGCGAAACATCGTGTTCACTGAGGCGAAAAAGGCCTTTGGGAGTTGTATGGGTATCGTCTGGAAGAGGTATAAAAGCCGTGGGAGAGCCGTAATTTTTAAAATAGCCGCTCTGCCAAACCATGAGTAGAGTGGTTTGTTCCATTCCCTCAAATCCAGCCTTAGCTGGGAGAGGTGGGAGACGTAGTTTAGGGAGTATAAAGTTTGTAAATTAGTAGGGATCTTAATGCCCAAGTATGTGATGGCTCCATCCGCCCATTTAAAAGGGAAGTGATTTTGACAAAACTGGACCATCTCGTCCGGCAGGGAGATGTTGAGGGCCGAAGATTTGGAGAGGTTGATTTCCCCCGGCCAGGAACCTGTCCATACTCCCCCGCTCAGCAGCCCGATAGGTAGGCGGGCGTTTTAGCCGGCTTTAAATATGTTTGGTGGCCGCGGGTGCAGGAGCGCGATCTCCTCGCAGCCGCTCACATGGGCGCCGGAACCGGAAGTGAGAGGTTGATTTTAAATGAGGACAGAGATGCAAATTCTTGGAAGGCTCGAAGAAGATTAGGAAGAGAGGTCCTTGGTTGGGTCAGAAAGAAAAGCAGGCCATCAGCAAATGCAGCTACTTTGGAATCCTTATCAGGTGTGGGAAAACCATGAATGTTGGGGTCTGATCTAATTCTGCGGAGAAAGGGCTCCAGTGCTATCACAAAAAGCAAAGGGGACAACGGACAACCCTGTCTCGTACCGTTGCAGATGGGGAAGGCACTCGACAGAGAGCCATTCACTCGGACTCTCGCTATCGGATTGTGATATAGTAGAGCTATGCGATTCATCATGCGTGGGCCAACTCCCAATTTTGTCAAAGCAGCGAATAGATAGTCCCAAGCTACTCTGTCGAATGCCTTCTCCACATCTGTGGATAAAAGAAAACAGGCATGTCCCTGACCCCTGAGCCAGTGGAGAAGGTCAATTGCCTTAGTGGTGTTGTCTCTGGCCTCCGTCCCAGGGATAAACCCTGCCTGATCGCCATCGATCAGGTCAGGGAGGAGGGGCAGGAGACGATTGGCAATGATTTTCGCGTGTAATTTGACGTCCACATTAAGCAAGGATATGGGGCGATAGTTAGCGCACAATGAGGGATCTTTCCCATCTTTTGGTATAACCGTGATGTGGGCTTCTAATAAGTGCGAGGAAACGTGGGGGCTCCTTGGAAAGTGGTCAAATGCTGTCAAGAAGTATGGGGCCAAAGTTTCTGAGAAGGTTCTATAGTATAGGGGTGTGAACCCGTCCGGTCCTGGGCTCTTTCCCGGCTTGAGTTGGGATATTGCGGGCAGCACCTCTTGCAACCCTATCGGGGCCTCCATGCCCGCTACAACTTCTTCAGGAAGGGGTGGAGGGCTATGTTGGGAGAGGAACTTCTCAATATTAAGAAGGCGAGCATGCCGAAGATCCGGCGAGGGGTCGGGAGGGGCTAGATTATAGAGTCGCATGTAGAAGTCTCGGAATTGAGATGCGATGTTCGGCGTGTCTAGATGATTTGTTCCATCTTCCCCAATGACCTATGAATGAGAGATCGTGCGGGAGGCTGATTGTTTTTTCAAGGATCGGGCCAGGAATTTACCTGCTTTATTCCCGTGTTCATAGAAGAATTTACTGCGGGATATGAAGGCTCGTTTCGTTCCCTCTTGAAGTAGATCAAGAAGGTCATTGCGTGACTGTGTCAATTCGGCGAGCCAGTTAGCCAGTGAGCGTTTGTGGAGAGCCTCTAAGGTGGCTATGCAGGCAAGTAGGGAAGAACATCTAGTCTTGTGTTGTCTGTGGATGTGGGCTTGTATTCGAATGAGTTCTCCCCTGATTACACTCTTGTGAGCTTCCCATAGCACTGTCAGGGTGGAACAGGTTCCCTCATTCAGTGAGAAGTATTCAGTGAGCTTGTTTTTAATTTGGGAGACGTACAAGGCTTCTCCTAGGACTGAGGGGTTGAGTCTCCAGAGACGGGAGTGAGTAGGGTGCGTGGGGAAAGAAATGGTCATGCTAATCGGTGCATGGTCAGAAAGAACCATGGGTTCAATGGTGGCTCCTGTTAAGTTGGGGAGATCTCTTTGCGAAAGAAAAAAGAAATCCAGTCTTGAGTAGCTAGAGTGAGGGTGGGAGAAGAAGGTAAAGTCCTTCCCTGTGGGGTGAAGGAATCGTCATGTGTCATGGAGGGACAAGGAGATCAAAAGCTTTTTGAATGATCGCAGGCATCTAAATGGTAGTGATGACCTGCCGGTGGATGTGTCAAGGAGAGGATTTAGCGGGACATTAAAGTCGCCCCCCAGGATGAGAATTCCTTCCGCGAAGTCTCGAATTTTGGAGCAGACACTGCGAAAGAAATGTATTTGTCTTACGTTGGGGCAGTAGATGTTGACAATAGTCACTGGGGTGTTGTGGATCCTACCCTTTAGCATTAAGTACCTGCCATCATGATCCGACAGTTGGGCCGTGAGTTGGAAGTTGGCTCGAGAGGAGAAGATAACCGATACTCCTTTCGTTTTGGAGATGGCATTGGTGGAGTGGTACACTAGGGGGTATTTCCTGGAGTGAAGTTTAGGTATGGCATCACTCCTAAAGTGTGTTTCCTGTAAGAGAATCACTTGTGCTTTGTGGTGAGAGAATGCCCTGAGGAATTGGGACCTTTTCTCTGGGACGTTCAGGCCTTTGGCGTTGATGGATAAGAATTTCAGCTTTGGTGGATTGGTAGGAGAGGAATCAGCCGATGATGCCATGATGCCTCAAGGTGGAGCGGTGGTCGAGGATCAGAAGCACGTAGAGTAGGTGGGAAGGAGGTAAGGCGGGAGAGAGAGGTGAGTGAGACTCAGAAGAGAGGTGAGCGGAGGGTGGACGGGAGAGAAAGTAAGGTGTGAAAAAAAAAAAAGGAGAAGGGGTTAAAGGGGTAAGATATGAG
>NW_017309135.1:5819-27487 GCF_000935625.1 Nanorana parkeri | reverse complement strand
GGGATAGATGGAGAGAGGGGGGGCCGGGAGGGGGTCTGTTGACCAGAAAGGAGGATACAGAGGAAACTTCGCCTTATCCCTAAAAAAAGTGGTAAAACAACGGGTTGTGTCGATCGACTCGCACTGCAAAACCGATCGTGTGGGGGTGTGTCTGAGTAGGAGGGCCAAGGGACATTTACCTGGGCCCCTCTATCGCGTGGCGTTGAGCTGAGGCCGAGGAGTCACGGCCAGTTGCTCTTGGGTGTTCGATCAGGGTTAGTCGTGGGAAGCCGTGGGAATAGGACCCTTTGTGTCGGTGAGGGGGTATGAGTGTGAATCAGGTAATTGGGTTACACCGGTGAAGCAGACGGTGTAGTAGGCTCGGCTAGGGGGTGGGAGGAAAGAGCCCTTAAATCTTCTAGGATAACATTGCAACAATATTCAATTGCGTAATTACTTAGTATGTGGAACAAGTGTGAGCAGAAACAGGTGCCAAAAACCCGCATGCATAACGATATACATAACATAAACCATAGTCAAGGTTAGAGAATACCGTGGTCTGGGGGAGAGGGCTGGATGGGGGGAGGGGAGAGTGGAAAGGGGGGAGTGGGTTTTTTTCATGGGGGGGTAAAGAGGGCAGGTAATACAATGAACCATTAGCGACATACAGGGATAGGGGGGAATCTGCTCGTCTATGTGAGCACAGGGAGATACATGATCTCGGGCGAGGACCGGAGATCCGAGACACCGCCGACACTCCTAGAGAGGGCATCGTCACCAGAGCCGGGCAATGTTCTCCAATCTCCGGCCAGCTCCCCCGTCTAGGCCTCGGCACACATGTACTACAAGACTGCAATGACACCAGGGGTTTGTGGTAGCAATACAAAACACACAGCATAGGAAGCTACCTCTCCTCCGTGCACGCCCCACCGAAGGCCAGGCATCAATTAGCAATTGTAGCTGACGGTTTCCTAAGAGGCCACCCGCGGGGGCATTGACTGGATGGGTTGGAGTGAACGGCCCGGGCTCGTGGAGGAGTATAATGTGAGGTCGAGACGGGTCTATCAGACGGGTGTAGTCGGGAAGCAGCGGCTGTGGGAGAGCGGCACAGAGGAGAGCAGCGAGCCTCCCGCATCGGAGGGGAGCCGAGCTGCAACAACGCCTGCGAAAAACGCTGGGCTGAGTTGTCGGTCGGTCCCCCTCGCGTTCGGTGAATGTGGTTGACAGGTTAGTCATCCACCACCGGAGGCGGACACATCGGGGCAGCAAGGTTGTAACGTGAGAGTACATAGCAGACAAGAAACCATTCAGATTAAAATGAGGGGAAATAAAATACTATCCAGTGCGTTCCATGTGGCAGGAAGCACCTAGGGGGGAGACATTGCAACAGTAATACCCCTAGCCGCAGCAATCATGGGGACCAGTCTGTTCTCTTTCGTATAGCCCGTTGCCCATCAAAGGTTATGAGATTCAGCGGGGCATAGTGGGAGAGACTCCGAGAGCTAGGATTGGACAGAGGGCCAATATTCTAAGAAGTCTCGTTTTTTAGGTAAAAGCCAATCTGGATATGGAGAGTTCCGTGCTTCCGGAGCAGGGTAATGTCTAGTCACTGGGCCGTAGTACCTGCGATCTTGTGGGAGGGAAGCTGAGTCCAGACTTACGGTATCGATGTTCACGCGGCTCTCGGCGACTACAGTAGGCCAACCGGCCTATCATCGGCTTACGGTCTGTGGTGTGATCCTGTCGTGGTGTGGGTTAGGGCCGCTGTGAACCCTCCCCAGGTCGGCCCGGTGTGTTGGATTGCCGGTGGTCAGGAGAGGTAGATGGAAGCGCCTGAGAGATACCGTCTGGGAGCCGGAAGGCCTCGTACCATTCTGGGAGATCCACGAGCGGGAGATGGAGCTGGTCACAGAAGCGCGGTAGATCTGTCGGGCCCGTGAGGAGGTACGTACGGCCTAAGTGGATGGCCGCGAGGCCAAACGGGAACCGCCATCTATAGGGAATATTGCGTGAACGTATGAGCTGTAGCAAGGGGCGTAGAGCTCTTCTGTGTTGCAGGGTGATGTGGGAGAGATCCTGGAACAGTTGAATCTCTGCGTTTTGGAATAAGAGTCTCTGTCTGTTCCTGGAGCAGCGGAGAATTTCTTCCTTTAGGCGAAAGTCTATCAGGCAGCAAATCACATCCCTGGGTGGGTCCGCGTCACCTCCTTTACGCCGCAGGGCCCGATGAAAGCGTTCCATGAGAATCGGCGATTCTGGCGGGCGGTCAAGCAAATCATTAAAGATGTGCATCAGGTCCTGCTCTATTTGTGAGGCCTCGACTGTTTCCGGAATGCCTCTCACTCCCAGGTTGTGCCGGCGGCCCCTGTTATCGAGATCCTCCAAGTGACGGTGCAGCTCCATCAGGCGAGTGTTATGTATGGTGGCCGTGTGTTGGAGGCTCCGAATAGTAGAGGAGTTGCGTGAGGTCTCACCTTCCACTGTTTGAATGTGATCGGTTATAGGGAGTGAATGTCGGCCTTTAGTTCTGATATTGCTGCCGACCGGGTGGATTTAATGTCCAGAGATATGGAGGTGAGATCCGACATCCTAGGCATCTGGCCCATGAGTGAGAGCAGATCCGCGTGCAGGTGTGGGGGATCACCCCGATAAGTCTCTGCTCGGACTCCTAATTGCATTATTAACATTGATTCCAGGTCCAATAAAAAAAAATAAAAAATGATATTTTAAGATTTATGTTGGTAACCGCTAAAATAAGTATATCACGGGGCTGGAAACTAACAGTCCCACCCTCAATAGAAAACTGGGCAAATATTATAGAAGAAATAAGGTATATGGAAGAATTAAGTGCAAAGGATACAGATAGGAATGATAGTTATAAGAAGATATGGGAGAAATGGGAATCATTTAGGCAATCGGAGGAATTTGAGAAAATGCTGAAAGAAGGATAAAGGCAGCAACTGAAAAAAGGACCAAGGGGTAATGTATGTATGGTCAAATTGGAATAAAGAAAATACATGATTATAAAATTATTTAGACAAAACATAGTATATGACCTATATGAATGAAAGACGGAAGGAATGAAGATGGTTCTATGGAGAGGAGGGGAAATGGGAAGACGGGATTAAGAAGTGAGGACACAAGGTATATTTAGAAGAAGTAGAAGGGAAAGGTAGTACACATAGGGTATAGAAAAGTAGGTAATTAAATTGTAGTTAGGATACACAATGAAAGTAGGATCATTATAAATAAGGAAAGAGGGGAGGAAGGAACAAGGTTTAAGTTTGTAATAAAAGGGTTTATTATTTATTGTATATTGTTTAGCTATCATACTAGTGAACACATGAGGGACATAATAATAAGAATAGAGGAATGTAGACACTATAAGGGGATATAGTGAGAGATACATATACTGTATATCAGGGCTCAAAATTTCCACTCGCCCCCTCGCAAATTGCGAGTGAAAATTGCGTGGGGGCGAGTGGAAATGAAGCCATTGAGTCAGGCACTCCTCGGTGCGGCTTCTCTCCTCCTCACCGACATGATGACAGCGGTCCCTCGTCCGTCCGTCCGGGGTCACAGGAGGGAGCGTTGCCTGCTGTCAGGATGGCCGAGCGGGAGAGAAGCCGCGAGGAGAGAAGCCGCCCCGAGGGCGAGAGAAGCCGCGCCCACAGCTGTCAGTCATATTATTAGACATGTGCGAATACTAAAAATGAATTTCAGATGAAATGTGTATGTGTAATGCTCTGTGCGTTGTGCTGTGGCTGTATGTGTAATGTCCTGTGCGTTGTGCTGTGGCTGTATGTGTGTTGTGCTGTGTGCGCGTTGTGCCCTGTGTGTGTTTGTTTGTGTTATGAAGGGCAACTGGTGGCGAGTAACTTCGAAGGCCTTGTTCCTTCCTCCCCTCTTTCCTTATTTATAATGATCCTACTTTCATTGTGTAGCCTAACTACAATTTAATTACCTACTCAGGCTCAGGACCTGAAATTTTGAGCCCTGCTGTATATTATGGGTTATAGAAGTCACAAACAGTAGAGGGGTATTCTAAATGAAGTATAAGGGATGGGTACACTCCCTTTCCCCTCTTTCCCCCCCCCCCCCCCCCCACCCCTTAGAAACCATAATAATGGGAGTTAGAATGTGAGAAGAGAGTGATAGAGGAAGTAAAATATGATGGATGACTAGTGATGGATATTGGAAATGGGTGAAAGTTGTAGTTATCTCAATTAGAGCTATAAATAATTAGTAAAAATAAGAGATAATTTGAAACTAATGTTTATGAATGTAATGTTTATGTTTGTCTAAATGTACTTTTATGGAAACAAAATAATAAAAATATATTAAACAAAAAAAAAAAGTATTTATAAAATTCGAAAAAAACAAAAAACATTTTTTAGAATTTTTTCTAGAACCTCTAGGGTATTGGTAACATTGACCTCCACTTCCACCAGTTCTTCTCTTATACTCTGGATCTTCCGTTTCTGTGCCCAAAGTTCTGCAATGCAGCGCTGCAGAGTAGACCGATCTAACTGCATGTCCGACTCTTGAGCTATCTGTACCAAAAAATAAAATGTTTAAAATAAGGCAGTTTTTGTTTTACAATACAAATATTTGTTTAAAAATCAAACAGTGGGACAGCACCTCTCATGTTATTAGTCTGTTCGCAGATGATGTCCTTTTGGTACTTACAGACCCAGCTAAGTCACTAACTGCGGTGACTACCCTGCTAGACGATTTTGGCAGGGTGTCATATTACAAAGTTAATGCGTCTAAGTCACATATTCTTGACCTAGGGGTACATCCAGAGACGAGAAGGGCGCTGCAGTCCTCTCTTCCCTATGTGTGGAAGGAAGACTGTATATCTTATCTGGGCACTGTAATGACCAAAAAGTGCTCCTCCTTATTTGAGAGTAACTATCAAGCCTTTATGCCAAGCTTGCTTAAATCCCTGGATAAAACCTTCCTGTCCCGGTTTGCCAGATTAGCAGTCTTTAAAGTGATGGCTCTGCCCCGCCTGATGTACTTGTTTAGAACCCTCCCTATCCCCATCCCGGATCGGTACTTTAAGGGTCTTCACAGGGCCCTTAACCTTTTCATTTTTATATATATGGCCCATGTGCTTCCTGCATCGGTCCTGAAGACCCTTTCTCCCTGTATACAGGCTTCCAGCA
The DNA here is from genome assembly GCF_000935625.1 of Nanorana parkeri. Lineage (NCBI taxonomy): Eukaryota > Metazoa > Chordata > Amphibia > Anura > Dicroglossidae > Nanorana > Nanorana parkeri. Next base: position 22,337 of record NW_017309135.1, on the reverse strand, counting down.
TGGCGTGGGAGACTTTGCTTCTTCCTCTACATTCCCGACTCGCTGCGCACCCTGCCCTCCCCATTGGAAGCTCTTGGAGCCTTGGTCCCCTCATTATTCCTTTGGGAATGGACATCTAGGGGGGTCCGGCACCTGCAAGATTTGTTAATAGATGGCAAAATACGATCCTTCTCTGTCCTATCTTCCGTGTCCCGGCTGCCCTCTAGCTGTTTCCTCCAATACCTCCAAATTAGGCACATAGTGCAATCGAACCCACATTCTACTTCGAGAACTCCCCTAAAAGAGGGGGAATCTCGCTATTCTACTCCCTACTCTATAACAAAACGTCCTTTATCAAAACTAAACCTTTCGCGAGTTGGGAAAAAGACATTAAGAGCACCTTTTCTGCGCATCAGTGGATGCAAGCCCTATCTTATACGCTTAAAACCACTAGATGTGTAGAAATGTGGGATGTACATTACAAGATATCCCTACAATGGTATTATACTCCCTATAGGCTGGCCAGGATGTACACAACGACTTCCCCAATGTGTTGGAGGGAATGTGGGATGGAGGGCACCCTGCACCACATTCTATGGCAATGCAAGCTCCTAAGGGAGTTTTGGAGATCGACGTTCCAGACCATAGCGGCCATTATAGGTGTCCTGGTGACCCCGACACCAGCTCTGGCGGTTCTTTCCCTGGGGATAGAATGCGTCCCTGCAAACTATAGACGATTAACAGTCCATATCCTACTGGCAGCCAGACTTACCATAGTTAGGAAGTGGAAAAGCTTAACTTCCCCATCTATAGGTGAAACTCTCTCCATAGTGAAGCTACATTATCATCACGAAAAACTTATAGCACACAGGGAAGGGTCTCTACCTAAATTCGATGAGAAATGGCTCCCGTGGGTCCGCTGGTCCAGTCCAGCCACATTGACCCCTGCCATGTGATCTCTGATACTTATTATAGGAGTATAAGTGTATAATGCTGGGCCACATTGGATTCGATGTTTGTTTGTTTTGCAATGTACACTGTAATTTTCGGTTTGGTGCCATTTTTTAGACCAATGTTACATAAGATGCCCGTGTCAACTATGCGATGTCTGCTGTTTACTCTGTTTTTTTAAATTTCTTTTTTAATATTTATTTTCCTTTTCCTTTTCTTATTATTGTCCTTTTATCCTGTTTTTTTGCTTTGCTGGTGCCAAAGCTTGTTTTGACACAGAAATCTGAAAAAATCTAAATAAAAATCTATTGAATTAAAAATCAAACAGTGCATACCAGAGGTTGTGGCCTCCTCCACATATTCCACCTCTTCCGCATCCGGTGTTGGACCTTGCAATCCAGGGCTTGGCTGGGACTGGTGCTCTTTATGGGGCTGGGAATGGGATTGGCCATTTGGACTTGGAGTGTCCCTTCTTTTGGTGGCTCTTCTAATCTTTCTTTTGATTTTAGTTTGCTTTATCACAGAAGATAAATAATATGGCATGTAAGTTTTGTATGATATTTGGGATTATTCTCAAAATTCTGAAGTTTTTTTAGAAGACAGGAGAAGTGCAAAATGAAGGGCATAATCAATGAATTGGACAGTGAGCTGAATTGGAGAATATTTTTTTACATCAACTCTTTGGCACTACACATTGCTCACTTCTCCCACATTGGCCAAACTCTTCACCCTTTTGTAAATATCCCTTATTCTGCTTGATTTATCTTCAACTGCAGCAATAAAAGTTATTTTAGTACTATTTCTGGGCCTAAGGCCATTTCTCAATGTTTGGTCCAACTTGATTGCACTAAGCCAAGACGTCATCGTGCACACGCGGCAATCTTCGCGATACCTGCCTGTGGTCATCTTGGTGATAAACGCCGGCAGAGAGAGGGGGGGACAGTCACCTTGCGAGATAAGGTATGCCACCGGGTCCCCTCCTCTCTCCTGATACTGTCGGGCAGTCGGTCCATAACCGAGCGCCCGACTTAGCATGGGGGGGGTGACAACAAAATTACTGTAATTCATTTGGTTGTCGCCCCTCCAATGGTGTCAACCGGGTGCTTTCAGCACCCACTGCACCCCCTTGTGACGCCAATGCATGTTGTTGCAGCAGGTTATATACATTGTACAGATTTGCCACTTTACAGGCAGTGTAAGTGCACCCACCCAGGCACGATATTTACTTAGTAATTTTTAGGGTTTCACTTTGTGTGATGCAGAAATGACTACTCCTTTAAAAACGGTATTTAAAAAAAAGTTTTTTTATCATTGATTCCTGGGCCCCAGGGAAGTACCCGGTTCAACATACACTTTTTATGGCAATTAACTTGCATGTAAGCCTTCAAAAAGGGGAAACTTGATTTTCTAAGTTCTACCCCCCCATAGACTTTCATTGATTTTGAATTCAAACTTTTTCCATATTCTAAATTTTAAATTCAAAACAAACTAGTGTCTGTTCAGCCCATCACTACTTACAATGAGTGACATTTATCAAAACTGGAACAGACAGAATCTGGAGCATTTGCTTATGAGAACCAAGCAGATTATAGGTTTAATTTTCAAAGTTAAACTGAACAAACTGAAGAGAAGCTGATTGGTTGGCCTGTGCAAAGTATTCAAAATATGTCTTTCCCATCACACATAACAAACGAAAGTTTTTTTGAATATAAAACCACCTAAGATTGCATATAGGAAATGAAACAAACCACAGGAATCATGTGAATACCTAAGAACAACAGACATGCATGCGTGAATCCTGAGCACAAGTACTACAAATAGCAAACAGCCAATGTCATGATAAAAACAATGCATAAATAAACACATCGGTACACATGCTTTAAAATGTCTTGTAAAAAAAATAAATTACTTTTTATGAGTTGTCGAATTTTGTGGAGCTGGTCATGCTCTCGATTTTTCAATTCAGACCATCGCTTGCGTATCTGGTTTTTACTCCTGTCATTTCCGAAATTTTTTTCAATGCTGCGGATCACTTCATTTATGACCTTTGCGTGCATTTTTATTCCCATATTGTTGATGGCTACAGTCATAATCCTTTTTTTTTTTTTAAAGATCTGCACCATTTCAACCATCTCCTCCAACGACATGGCGCTTGATCTTTTTCTAGTCGCAGTCGCAGATTCAACACACTCCTCCACCTCCTCACCCTCTCTGCTTCTACTTTGCTGGGTGCCACTTGCTTCAGAGTCAGACATTGTTTGCTTATGTCTGTTTAAGATTATTGAATGCTGCTCTTTCTGTTGTCTCCTATGGTCACTCTCTCTGCTCAAATAACGGCCGCTAAATCGACCCGGACGAACTTACGCTGTAATTTGGTCCGGCTAAACTGTGGTTTCCGGCCTAGCCACAGGCCTGTTTACTGACGTATATATTCGGCCCGGTCGAAATCTTCGCTATTGTAAGAAACGGAACGAAGTTTGCTGTAGTGCTCAAATCATCAACGTAGGATATGCAGTGCTCTCTGCAATCGATGTGAGTAGCTAAAATAGTTTTATTTCGTTCCATGGGCGAAAGTTCGTCCAGGACATACGTGAGTTATCATAGGCCTACTGCACATGCACACCGAAAATTCATAACATTCGTCCATTGAATCAAATAAAACGAATTTCGCTATTAAAATTCAAAACCGCAATTGCACAGCAAGCAGATCCTCCATTGAACATCAAACTTCATTCAGACTCATACAATATATAAGATTTCGAGCCAGACGAATATACGTCATTAATAGTGACTGTGTCTGCGCCTGAAAACAGTGCAGCAGTACCGAATTACAGCGTAAGTTCATCCCGGACGACTTTGTGGGCGTTGTTGGAGCAGAGAGAGAGAGTGATTGAGCAGCATTGGCAGAGGTGGAAATAGGTTATAACATTTAAAAAAAAACAATTGTTGGATCTTAAATATCAGAAATGACTGATTCATAAGCCTGTGGCACACAGCCCAGTGCAAACAAGAGATGGTGAGGAGCAGGTTGCATTGGTCAGTCTGCCAACCAGAAAAAGGGCAAGCGCCATGTCTTTCGAGGAGATGGTGGAGTTTGTCCCCATATTTCGAAAAAATTATTATGATTGCATCCATGAGATGTATGGAAACAAAAATGCACGGAAAGAAGAACTCATCAATCAGGTCATCCGGTGCATTTCCCGAAAATACGGAAAGCAACGTTCCAAAAATCAGTTCCGTAAAATGCTGGTCTGATTTTAACAGGGACCATATTTCAAAAAAATTATTATGATTGCATCCATGAGATGTATGGAAACAAAAATGCACGGAAAGAAGAACTCATCAATCAGGTCATCCGGTGCATTTCCCGAAAATACGGAAAGCAAAGTTCCAAAAATCAGTTCCGTAAAATGCTGGTCTGATTTTATGCATCATCAACTTAAAAAAATTCAGCACATTATAAAAAGTAAGTCCTTTTTATTTACATAAAAATTGTAAACATATATAGCAATATTAAGGAATACTTAAATATTGTTTATTTAAGTATTCCTTTTAACATGACATGCGCTGTTTAACTTTTTTTAGTGCTTCTGCTCAGGATTCACACATGCATGTCTGTTGTTCTTAGGTATCCACATGACTCCTGTGCACGGGCATAACTAGAAATCACAGGTCCCCATAGCAACATTTTGTATGGGGCCCCCTGATTGCAAGTTAGGCCACTTGCAGAACCCACCTGATATTCCATACAGCCCACCTGAGAGTGACCCTGCAGAGCCCAACATGGGCTCCCTATAGTGGGCTCTGCATGGTCTAAGATGGGCTGCACACCTCTTAGCTGTGCGCTGTCTGCCTCCGTGTTTGCCGGGCCCCGCCTCCTCTTCCGTCCCAGGGCCCTGCCTCCTCTTCTATCGTCAGGCCACGCCTCCTCTTACATCACTAGATCTTAGGTCGCTGGCCTGGGCCCCGCCTCCTCCTTCAATCCGAACGCCTGCCTCTTCTGCAGCAGCTGCTGGCTCTCACTGACACAGTTCCACAGCGGGTGTTCCTCTTCAAAGCCGCTGCTGAGCTGTGTCAGTAACAGCCAGAGCCCTGATATTCCATAGCGACCCAGGCGGCCCACACGGCATCAGAGGGATGCCTTGGCCAGGCCCCCCTGTGCCTGGGCCACATGGGTCGCTATGGCGATTGTTACGCCACTGCGTGAATGGTTGTCATGAGCAAAACCTCCAGATTCTTTCGGTTCCAGTTCTGATAAATTTGCCTCATTTTATGCAGTGATTGGCTGAACAGACAGACACCAGTTTGGTTCGAATTGTAACTTTAGAATATTGAAAAAGTTTGATTTGGAAATCTATGAAAGTCTATGGGGGTAGAACTGAGAAAATCAAGTTTCCCCTTTTTGAAGACTTACATACAAGTTATTTGCCATAACAAGTCTATGGGGATCTGGGTACTGCCCTGGGGCACATGAATCAATGTTAAAAACCCCTTTTAAAAAATGTTTTTAAAGGAGCAGTGATTTCAACATCACATAAAGTGAAACCATAAAAATAAAAAATGTAAATATCTTGCCCTGGGGGTCCCCTTTAACTGCCTTTAAAGTGGCACATCTGTACGATGTATAGAACCACCTACAGCAACATATTATATTCCTAAAGAAAAATTTGAGGATATTATATATAGATAAAAATTAAAATAGCCGGCATGGCCCCCTCCAAAACCTGACCAGACCGTTTAGGTCAGGTAAGAAAGTTAGAAGGGACACCATTTTAACAAAAATAATAAAATAAATGTTGTGGTGTTATCCTTCAAAGTCATACCAGGCCCTTCAGTTTTGGTCGTAAAAAAAAATTTTACAACCAAAACCATGATACGAGTGAAGGCCTGGCAGGGCAGAGAAAGGGAGGACGAGCATTTGTACGTCATCAGACAGTTGATTGTGTAAAGTCCTCATTACTTTGCCCAATCATGGCTCTTACAGAGTACTGTGCCGTGATTGGGCTAAGGCTTGCACCTTACCGCTGGTCAGGTGCTAATGCTTTTGACTATCAGTGCTTCACAAGGCACTGTGCCTTTTGGGGCGCATCTAGATGGCAAACAAGCCATCCGGACGCCCCGATAGTTCATGTGTTTGCAGAACACATGAACTGCCGATGTTCGAGTAGAACTCTTGCCCAACTCGAACATAGAGCCCATCCATCACTAATGGGAAGCTGTCAGCTTCAAGTGCAAAGTGCCAGTCTATGCCATTCCCTGTACTACAGATTGTTTATTTCCACTTCAGGAAATAGATATTGTAACCCACCGAATACATAAAATGGGTGCAATATATCAAAAGTGGAACAAACAGAATATGGAGTAGTTGCCCATGGCAACCAATCAACATTTCTCTTCAGTTTGTTCAGTTAAAGTTTAAAAATGAAAGATAGAAGCTGATTGGTTGTCGTGCATAGCTGCTTCCAATTTTGTCTGCTACATTTTACATAAATTGCCCTCAGAATGTTTTGTACTGACATGCACAGAGAAAATCCTCCTCACCTTTACTGACTATTTTCTCACCTTTCTGGTTGTGTGTCAGGACTCTACAGACAGATCTGTAGTCCTCTATTGCTAGTTGCCATTCTCTTCTACTAATTATAATCATGGATTGAGGTAAAGTTCTTCATAATTCTAAAGAAAATGTCCTGAAATAATGATAAACATGTCCCTTTAAGAAAAAAGGTAATTGATATTCAAAATACCTGCAGGAAGGTACTTGCACTTCGTCTGAGAAAAAGTTGTATCGGAACATCCCTAGCCTGCACCCTGCTGGGCTTAGTGCAATCAAGTTGGACCCAACATTGAGAAATGACCTTAGGCCCAGAAATAGTACTAAAATAACTTTTATTGCTGCAGTTGAAGATAAATCAAGCCGAATAAGTGATATTTACAAAAGGGTGAAGAGTTTAGCCAATGTAGGAGAAGTGAGCAATGTGTAGTGCCAGAAGAGTTGATGTCGGAATATTCTCCAATTCAGCTTACTATCCACTTCATCAATTTTGTCCTTCATTTTGCACTTCTCCTGTCTTCTAAAAATTCTTCAGAATTGTGAGAATAATCCCAAATATCGTACAAAACGTCATTACACAATAACAATAGAAAAAATGTGAAGTACATGCCATATTATTTGTCATCTCTGCATTATTTAGATTGATTTTAGTTTGCTTTATCACAGAAAAAGAACAAAGAAAGAGTAAAAGAGCCGGTGCAAGAAGGGCCACTACTAGTCCACACCAGGAACCACAGCCACAGCCCCAGCACCAGCCCCAGCCAAGCCCTGGAATTGAAGGTCCAACACCGGATGTTGAAGAGGTGGAATATGTCGAGGAGGCCACTGTTTGATTTTTAAAAAAATATTTGTATTGTAAAACAAACAGTCTTTTTAAAAATGTTTTTATTTTTTTGGTACATATAGCTCGAGTCACTGGATATGAACATAGACAGCTCGACTCGGCAGCGTTGCATTACATACCTCCACGCCCACAACCGTCGTATCCAGAGGCTCCAAAAGGAGTTGGTGGAAATGCAGTAGGAGGTCACCAGAAACCTAGAATTTCTGGAGCATCATTAAAAAAATGTTTTGTATTTTCTATTGTATTTTTAAATGTTAATAAAAAACTTTTTTTTTCAGTTCTTCAAATGTCTCTGTGTCTTGCTTTTACCTTTGTGCATAAGGTGCATTGCTTCATTTATACACCCATATGTACATCGATGTTTTGTAACATAAACCTGCCAACATTAGGGACATAAATCTGTGGACATACACTCCCTGGAGTAAAACAAAAAAAATCTTCCAGGGTGGCCTGGCTGGTATGGGTTGGATGCGGGATGGTAACAGAATCCTTTTGTGCCTTAGACTGGCTGGAGGCGCTGGCATTGATGGTGGCTGTGGTGGTGCCACTAATGGTTCCCCTTTAGGTGATTGGAGGAGGGGCCACAATACTTTTCTCCCCTACCAGCACTGCGTGGTGGTGCAGACGCATGTGCTGGTTCATGCGAGGCGGAGCTGTGAGAGCATACGAGGCGGAGCTGTGACCAGTGAACCGGAGCCGGAAGATATTCGTGCAGAAGTCAGAAGATATTCGCCCGCGCGTGGCGTGCAGGGAGCGAGTGCGGGAGCGGAGATCCAGGACCCAAGGGAGAGGATCCGTGAGGGAGAGCGGTGGCCAATCCGGAGAGCGGCGGACCGGACGTCGGGACCAGAGGACGCGGGAACCTGGGCGGGAGACCGGAGGCTGGAGCGTGCGGACGGACAAGGGGACGGACGGGCATTCGTGACCGGAGGTCGGGACCAGAGGTCGGGGGAGCCGAGCGGGAGACCGGAGGCTGGAGCGTGCAGAGCGGACAGACAAGGTGAAGGACGGGTGTTCCAGCTGCAAGAGAGGAGAAGAGTGTACGAGGACGAGGGATGGATGGACGACTGATGATCCAGGCGACTGAGCTGAGAAGAGAGAACAGAAGAGTGAAGGGTGAAGCAGATGTGAGAGAGTGCAATCCGTGACAGAGGGAGCAGGAGCAGTGACTGAAGAAAAGGATCGTGTGGACAAGACCGAGACTTGACTGGAATCAGGAACAGGTCGTATGAAAGAGATTGGGGGCTGTAGGGGGTCTTTGAAATTGTCTTTGAGATTGTGTGGGGGGTGAGATTATATACTTTTGCAAATACTAAACTGTTAACTGTTAGTGAATATTAGAGTATACTGTGTAGTTATCGTGTTTAAAGTGTACATATAGCAGGACATTAATATCACTAAACGAATAGCTGAGTATATACGCTAGGCATTAAATAATACAAATATTTTAAAACAAAATATAGAATTCTGGGCATAGCTCTAAGGTATATTAACCAAAGGGGTATAGTAAAAATAAAGGCAAAGGGTTTAAGTATACCTTAACTTAGGCCAAGAGCCTCTAATATAAATTTAATTTAACTTTACCCCAGGACAGTAGCATAAGAAACCGAAGGGCCATAGCATAATAAAGTGTAATTAAATCACACAGCCAGCGTGAATATAAATTAAAATAAATTAAAAATAACTACAGGTCCTTAGTAAAATAACCCTAGGACAGCAGTGTAATTTAACTTAACTTATCCACAGGACAATAGTGAACTATAGTAAACACTGATTCAAACAGAGGGACGTAGCAAAATTAAAATTAAACGCAGGGTTAATTAAACTAAATTTAAGGGCTTCAGTAAAATAACCACAGTGCTGTAGTATAATAATAAAAACAAAACATAAAAAAACACTAAACAAAAAACAGGGAATAAAATAAAGGGGAAAATGTCTTCCTTGAGTAGTTGTGCAACGAGGTGCACGTCGTGCGCAATGTATGCGTTCCTTGAACAGGCATTTGAGGGGGAATACACTTGCGCTCGATGTGAGCGGGTTGTTTGTTTGGAAGCCCAGATTCTGGATCTAAGCAGCAAACTGGCAACACTGAGGTGCATAACCAACATGGAAACGCACCAGGCTGTGGTGGAGGGGGGCTTAGATGAGGCGGGTGTGTGGAGGAGCAGGATCCCGAGGTGGGAAGCTGGGTCACTGTTAGAAGACGGGGTAGAGGGAAGACTGCTAGAGAGGTCAGCCCTGAACTGGTTAACCCCAACAAATATGCCAGGTTGCGTGATGTTGGGGATATTAGTTCAGGGGTGACTTTGCTGGAGCAGGACGCCTCCTCTATTGGGTGGGGGGGAGTGATTGCTCCAGCGAGGAGGGAAGTCAGATGGAGGATCAGGAGAGGCAGATGGTGTTGGGAGATTCCATCATCAGGCGAACCGACAGGGTAATCTGTCATCGGGACCGTGAGCGTCGAACAGTGTGCTGTTCGGCACATTGCGGAACGAATTGACAGATTACTAGATGGGGTTGGGCACAACCCAGTTGTCATGCTGCACGTCGGCACCAATGACAAAATAGGAGGTAAATGGAGTGTCCTAAAAAAGGAATTCAGAGACTTAGGTGCTAGGCTGAAGGAAAGGACCTCCACGGTGTTATTCTCTGAGATACTGCCAGTGACACGAGCCACTCCGGACAGACAGCGCGAGTTGAGGGAACTTAACAAGTGGCTCCGGAACTGGTATTGAAACGAGGGCTTTGGTTTCCTGGAGAACCGGGCTGACTTCTCAGTCGGTTACCGGCTCTTCAGCCGAGACGGGCTGCACCTTAATGGGGAAGGTGCAGCATTTCTGGGGGGAAAAATGGTTAAAAGACTGGAGGAGCTTTTAAACTAGATAATGGGGGGGAGGGTAAAATAAAAACCAAAAAATTAAATATTAAACAACCTATCGTGACAGATATCATAGAAGTAAAAAAATACAGGATTAGATAGTGGGCTCACTCCAGTCAACAGAGTCGACATAGTCAAAGTAGTAAATCAAGCAAACATAGATAACATACTAAATGTAGTCAGTAACGTAAATCTAATTGCCCAAGGTGATCCAAGTAGGAATGGAGCGAGTTATTGATGGAACAACACTTCCATCAGGTCCTATCTTACATCAAACTCAGCCCGCCTTAATGTTAGCTCAGGTGGATCATGTGGAGTACATCACTTTCGATGTCATTCCCTCTCCTCATTTCCCGGTGATCCTGGGATTGCCCTGGTTATGTTTGCATCACCCCACCTTCCTCTGGGATCCTTTCACATTAGCTCTTGACTCCCAATTCTGCCACAATACTTGCTTTATTTCAGCACCTGTAATGAACGTGAGTGGCTCTATCCCTGTCACATCTAAACCAACAGTCCCTAAACCGTACCATGACTTCTTGGATGTATTCAGTGAGAAAAATGCAGAATCTCTTCCCCCACATAGACCATATGATTGTCCCATCGACCAAGTGCCTAACTGCAAAATTCCTTTTGGAAGAATATACCCCCTCTCGGAACCTGAACTCAGTCACCTCAAAACGTACCTCGATGACAATCTGAGACGGGTGTAGAAGCCTGTCCACTCCTTAAGAAGAGACATACCGGTGAGTCCTATACATACAAACTATTACCCTCTAATCCACAGATGACTAACTACTGTGAACTTGATCTGATTTTACAGTGGGATCAACAAAGAATACACCTTAAGGCCATGGTCAACACAGGAGCTTGTGGGAATGGTCGACACAGGAGCTTGTGGGGTAGTGTCTGCTTGCGGGGAAGGGAGAACGACTTTCTCCGCTTCCCATTCTGTGATCCACCGCTGGGGAGACATCATGCGGGGATCTGCTCGCAGCCTCTAATTCGACCCTCTTCATCTCCAGCCGCTGCAGTATGTTTTTCATGAGAAACAAGGACAGCTCTTTACGCTCCATCATAGACTAAAGGGAATTAAATCGGGTTACTGTTAAAAATAGATACCCGTTGCCTCTTATTCCCGAGTTGCTAGAAAGGTTACAGTCTGCTACTGTGTTCACCAAATTGGACCTGAAGGGGGCATACAATCTCCTTCGTATTAGATCAGGTGACGAGTGGAAGACTGCCTTTAGAACCAGGTACGGGTTGTATGAGTATTTGGTAATGCCATTCGGACTCTATAATGCTCCAGCCACATTCCAGTATTTTATAAATGGCATCTTTCGAGATTTACTGGATGTGTGCGTGGTGATTTACCTTGATGACATTCTCATATATTCAGGCAGTTTCAGCGAGCATCGCAAACATGTTCGATGGGTGCTGGCAAGACTAAGAATACATAACCTCTATGCCAAGTTAGAAAAATGCCTCTTCGAGACCTCCTCCATATCGTTCCTGGGTTATATAGTCTCTCCAGACGGTCTTCAAATGGACCATAGGAAAACAGAATGCGTCCTAAACTGGCCTACACCCCACTCTAGGAAGGCAGTACAGCGTTTGCAAACTTTTATCGGAAGTTCATCCGGAACTTCTCAGCCATTGCAAGACCTTTGACTCAACTGACCAGGACTACTTCCCGCTTCTGTTGGAACCCTCAGGCACAGCAAGCTTTCAATGACCTGAAGGACCAATTCACAAGAGCACCTATCCTCTGGCTTCCGGACCCGCAGTTGCAGTACACCTTAGAGGTTGATGCGTCCCACCAGGCTATTGGTGCCATTCTGTCCCAAAATGCGTCTCCTTTACTGCCGATGCACCCGGTTGCCCTTTACTCCCGTTCTTTAACACCTGCTGAGATCAATTACTCCGTTGGGGAGAAGGAGTTGTTGGCCATCAAGGCTGCACTGGAGAACTGGAGGCATCTCCTGGAAGGTTCCTCAGTACCGATCGGACCACCAAAACCTCCAATTCATTCAAAAGAGCAAAACACTGTCCGCCCGCCAAGTACGTTGAGCCTTCTTTTTTGATCGTTTCAATTTCTTCATAACTTATAGGCCAGGAACACGAAATGGAAAGGCGGACTCACTCTCTCGGAAGTTCCCCTAATTCGCAACCTCCTCCTATCCACATTGTTCCTCCGGAGAAGATTATTAATGCCACTTTTTCTCTAAGGGAACAGATAAAGGAGGCTCTGGGGACAGAACCGTGTCCGGCGCACTTACAGGAGGATGAAGAGGGATTCTGGTACAGGGAGGACAAGTTATACGTACCTCCCTCTCTCCACTGCCAGGTGCTGAAAAACTGCCATGACAACCCCTTAGCTGGGCACCCCGGAATCCAGAGGACCCTTCAACTGCTCCGCCGTCATTTCTGGTGGCCCCAGATGAGGAAAACAGTGATCGACTACGTGCAGTCGTGTGACACCTGTGCCCGGGCCAAACATGTGGCCCAGCCGCCCTACGGTCTGCTCCTCAACCTTCCTATTCCAGATTGTCCATGGCAGGCTGTGTCAGTCGATTTCATAGTCGATCTTCCACCATCTGATGCCCATACCACCATTCTAGTGGCCGTGGACCTTCTAACAAAGATGGCCCATTTAATTCCTCTCAGGAAGATACCTACCGCTTCCGAAACCGCAGACGCCCTCATTGGCCACATCGTTAGATTACATGGCATTCCAAAAACCCTCATCTCTCATAGGGGTTCGCAGTTTATCTCTAAATTCTGGAAGGCCCTCTGCGCTAGGTTGAGGATCGAACATCGGATGTCGAGTGCCTACCACCCACAGACCAACGGACAAACTGAGAGGGTTAACCGTTGTCTTGAGCAGTACCTTCGATGTTACTGCACCCATTTACAGGATGACTGGCTCTCACTGCTTCCTTTGGCAGAGTTTGTGTACAATAACTCACTCAGCACCACCACAGGGCAGACCCTGTTTTTTTCCAACTACGGGTTTCACCCTGCCTTCATTCTTCCTCATGCTCTTCCATCTAACAACCCTGCTTCCGAGGATTACTTCCACTGCCTTCAGCAGGCCTCCAGATTCCTTGAGAAAGCCCAGCAGCGGCAGAAGCACTACTATGACCAACGAAGGAGGCAGGCCCCACCATACAAGGGTGGGGACCTGGTGTGGCTGTCAACCCGCAATTTGAAACTCGGTACGCTTTCCAGGAAGCTTAGTCCCTTGTTCATCGGGCCTTTCACTGTTTCTTCTGTCATCAACCCAAACGCGGTGCGGCTGCTTCTTCCTCCGGACCTCAAGATTCACCCCACGTTCCATGTTCCGCTACTTTAGCCCCACATAGCTGATCCGTTTCCATCTCGGGGGTCTCCACCGGCTCCTCCGGTTATGGTCGACGGTCATGCCGCGTACGAGGTGGCGGAGATCCTCGATTCCAGGCGGGTCAGGAACCGCTTGCAGTATCTCATCCGCTGGAAGTCCTATGGGCCACAGGAGGACTCCTGGGAGGATGCCCAGGTGCATGCCCCTCGACTCGTTCGCAGGTTAAATGCACGGTATCCTTCAAAGCCTGCAACCTCCAGAGTGGGTTCCATTGACAGGGGGTCCTGTAATGGATCACGGCGGCTCACCCGTCCGGCGTCACAGAGATGAATGGTGGCTCCGTCCCCGGGCCTCTGACGTCACGCCGTCACGCCTCCCTCCTCGGCTTAAGCCGAGATCTCTCAATTATCTGGCGTTCCAGAAACCAATGTGGACGCCAGACACAGTGCTGTGTACCTCCGCACTAGACCGAGACTGCAGCTCTCTAACAGCCTCGGGGATCCTGTCACTTCCCTGTAACAGATCCAGGATCGCCTCCACTCCACAGCCCTCACGTACCAGCCTCTGGTCTTCAAAGGAGGCATAAACCATGCTCATTATCTCAGAGAGAAGGAAGCTAAGTGACTCACTCAACTGCAAGTAGTAGCCTCTTCCCTACCTGATTATTGACCTTTCAGTGTGTCAAGATAATCTAAGTGTTGCTGCCATAGACTCTCATGTTACTGAACTGTGTCCTCATGTTATGTGTGTGAGGTTAACATACATATTACTTAGACTCTCATGTTACTGAACTGTGTTCCCATATTCTGTGTGTGAGGATAACATAAGGATTACTGGCAATTACTCTCATTATACTGAACTGTGTTCCCATGTTATGTGTGTGAGGTTAACATACATATTACTGCCATAATCTTGCATGGTGTTGAACTGTGCCTACAGATCCTGTATGTAACAGGAACATCCAGGGCATTGTCATTAACCCCTGCCAGGCCGAATCTTCTCACATGCAGCAGTAAGAGGCAGGCAACCACCTTCCACTAGTGCCCAATCTAATTTATGTACACCTTGCTAGAGATGGGGCATTCATAGCAACTAGTTAGAGTAGGGGAGATGGTGCGATGATGCACTAAGGTCAGTGGCCTTGCCGCTCCCTACACCTCGACCTGTGTGATTGACTCGGAACGGGATTCCGCGGATGACCTCCATCGCCCACCATTTAAAGGGATATTACACACTGGCAAACAAATGTAGATTATCTCTCTTTTCCTCCCTGCGATCCTTCACTGCCAATTAGCTAGGGAGGAGAAGGGAGATCATCTACAGTTTCCATACGATTGGAAAAAAGTTTTCCAGCCTTACCCTTTGAGGAAATTCGGCCAAGGGTACTGTAAAAACAATTATTGTTTGAAAGACCATTTGTGGACAATTTACGAACCATAATCAATAGGTGTATAGGCACCTTTATGAAGATACATTGTAAACAACTTTGTAAGACACAACAAAAAGGCATATAACAGAACATTTGAACTGTGGGGAGTTTTAAAGTTATACCATGGTGATATTTTTTAAATAATATATTTAGTGTGAGTTTCTAGTAAGATTGTAGCGCCCTCTAAAATGTCGCTATTCAATTTAGAGATACCTGGACTGTAACCATTCTAGATACTGATTATACAGAGCTCTGCACTCTATAGGTGTCCCTGAATCTGCTGGATCGATTGCTCCTCCTGTTGCTGAGGAAAAGGGAGCCTTGGCATACAGTGAGGGAGGATCCACCCTCAGGTTATGACTATGCACCTGGCCCTTGTTATGGAAATTCACTTGGTTCAACGCACAAATCCATGTCGCATTAAGCTGCGCCAAACACAAAGAATTTCCCCCGTTGTACTACGCTCTTTTATGCAAGGACTGGAAGTATCCCTCTCTATAGAGTCATGTAGAGTCAGGAGACAGATGTTGCTTGTTCGTTAATCCCATGCTAAGAGACCTGAACACAGGTATGTTTATTGTTTATACCTGCCTAACAGGAAGTGATGTCAGCCAGGAAGGGGTGTCTCAAACAGCGAGACAGGAAGTGATGGCAAACCAACAGATGATTTCAACAACCAGCAAACCAGGAAGTGGGACAGACAGGAAGTGAACAGGAGCCAGCTAACAAAACACATGTAGTAGAACAATCTATGACCACCGGAGTGACTTTATCCAGCGTTGCTCAGTGATCAATGCCACATAACGTTACTATGATTCTCATGCGCGCTCATTCACAGGGATAACGTTATATCATCTAAGCGTGTTGATCAGGCACACCAGAGAGAACAAACGCACGTTCCTTTCATATACTGCGTTCAAGACAAATGTATCCACGCAAGCCAATAAATCCATGCATTGCACGGGGGGCCCCAGCCAGCGTCCATACATTCGCCAAGAAGACACTGCTCCGCTGCGCATAAGAAATCTCCTCCAATGGATTAATCCCCCAGTGTCTATTTAAACCGAGACACTGAGAGACTAATGACAAAACATTACAATACACTAAAAACACATCCTAATAAAATGTCCACAACACCCTAGCCAATCCCTGGGTAGGATGGCTCAGAGGCATGGTTGAGGGCAGGTAATAAAAGGTCTGGGGACATTGTGGAGAGCTCTCTTCCCCCTAGGGGCCTTGCCCTAGGAGGACTGTGTGTGATGCAGAGCAAATGGCCTGGGCCTCAGCACATGGCAGGTGCTGAGGGGCCTGGAGGCCTCAGGATACACTGATACTTCACTGGGCCCATACACGTGGCAGGTGTTGGGTGCCTTGTTCTAAGAAGATACTCTCATTTAACTGGAGTGCTCCTTGGCAGTTGCAGATGCTGAGGGCACAGAAGTTCCAGATCCTAAAGAGGAAAATACCTGATGGAAGCTGGGTCGGAGGGGAGTCCGCTTGTTGAGGGGTACCGCAGAGGAGCTGGTGCGAGCGTCCGTCTGGG